>NC_066887.1:34882203-35039703 GCF_022985175.1 Labeo rohita
CATCTCAAGATGAACCTCTTTTTGAGGTTTTGAAAAGGCAGGAGGAGCTCACTGCATATCTTGTGCATCAAGCACAACCTCACACACTTCCAAATAGAGAGATTCCAGTTTTCGATGGTAATCCACTCCATTATGTACCCTTTATTCGAGCATTTGAACATGGTGTTGAGGAAAGAACTCACAATAAAAGGGACTGTTTGTATTTTCTGGAACAATTTACCACAGGTCAACCATTAAAAAATCTTTTGGCAATTTGGTAATGTCGCTGCCAATGGATCTTTAGGCTCCTGAAATAAGTTATCTGTTAGCTAAAAATCTTTTGAAGGAGCAATTTGGTAATGATTTTAAAAGGTCTGTGAGATAATGGATTTGATCCAAGCCAGACCCAATTTCTCACATCTTGTGGATTTCATTGAACGACATGCAAAGATGGTTTCTGATCCTGTATTTGGATATATTCAAGACAAACAACAAGGTGTAAGCAAGACTGGTAAGATATTCAAGGGAAACAGTTTTGCTACAAATGTTGTTACCTCAGTTCCAGTTAAAAACTTGCAGCAAGGAACTCGTTTTGTGAGCAAGATCAATGAAAGCAAGACTTGCTTGTTATGTCAAGGCAATCATGTCTTGGAAAGGTGTTCTGCTTTAAAGAAGAAGTCACAGCGAGAAAAGCTTGACTTTTTGAAAGGAAAAGGAATTTGTTTCAGTTGTTTGAAGTCAGGACATGTAAGCAAAGAATGTGATAATCGTCTTGTTTGTGAAGTCTGCAAGCAAATGCATCCTACAGTTTTGCACATATATCGCAAGTTGACAGCTGTAATTCCACAGGCAAAGGACACTGAAAAGAGGAGCAACATAGTCTCTACCCAAACTTGTGGCCATACAGGGGCCGGGAATGAAAAGTGCTTGCTTTCAATTATCCCAGTGAAAGTAAAATCAGGTAAAGGTCAGAAAGTGGTTCAGACCTATGCCTTTCTGGACCCTGGGAGCTCAGCCTCATTTTGTTCAGAGCAGCTCATGAATGAGCTCAATATTAGAGGAAAAAGAATTAACATCTTTTTACGTACTATGGGACAAGAGCAGCCTGTGTCTTGTAATGTCATTACTGGTTTAGAGGTAAGCGGTATCAACAATAATAAGTTCTTCTCTCTTCCTGAAGTGTATACACAGAAGAAAATGCCTGTCAATTCAGACAATATAGTAACGCAGGAGGATATTTCTAAATGGCCATATCTGGACAGAGTAACCATTCCTCACATTGAAGCCAATATAGGTTTACTGATTGGAGCTAATGCATCTCAAGTAATGGAACCTTGGGAAATAATAAACAGCTATGGGGATGGGCCATATGCCATTAGAACCCTACTGGGGTGGGTTGTTAATGGACTTTCAGAAACGAGCAGTAACTGCAAGGATGAAACTGGTACACCCTCTGTTACTGTTAACAGGATTTCTATTAGGAGGCTTGAAGAATTGCTCCAAAGTCAGTATAATCATGACTTCAGTGAAAATGTTGTCGAGAAAGAAGAGATGTCAAGGGAGGATTTGCAGTTTATGGAAATAATGATGAACTCTGTCAAAATGCAGGATGGTCATTATAGCCTGAGGCTACCATTTCGAAATAATGATGTTGTACTTCCAAACAACTTAAGTGTTGCCAAACAGAGATGCAATGGTTTGAGAAAAAGGCTTGAAAGGAATGAATTGTTGCATGAGGAGTATACTCATTTTCTTTCTGATGTTCTGGAGAAGGGATATGCTGAAAAGGTGCCAGAATGTCAATTGGATCGTGACGATGGAAAGGTTTGGTATATTCCTCATCATGGAGTATTGCATCCAAAGAAAGGAACATTGAGGGTTGTGTTTGATTGTGGGGCAACGTTTAGAGATATTTCACTCAACAAACAATTGTTGCAAGGTCCCAATCTTTACGAATTCACTTTTGGGAGTATTGTTATGATTCAGACAGGAAACCATAGCACTGATGGCTGACATTCAAGCTATGTTTCATCAGGTCAAGGTAGCAGAAGAAGATGTGGATTTTCTTCGGTTTTTATGGTGGTCTGATGGAAATTTGAAGCAGGAAGTCACTACATATAGGATGATAGTTCATCTGTTTGGAGCAGTGTCTTCTCCAAGTTGTGCATGTTATGCATTAAGACGAACGGCAGAGGACAATCAAGCACTCTTTTCATCAGAAGTGATCAACACTGTTTTTGATTGTTTCTATGTAGATGACTGCTTGAAAAGTATCTTTCATCTTATCATGGCTTTTGCCATGGTGCAGGATCTTGTTGCTCTTTGCCAAAAGGGCAGATTTTGTTTGACCAAATGGACCAGTAATAGTCGTAAGGTACTGCAATCAGTTCCAGAAGAGTACAGAAGTAAAGACATCCAGTATTTGGATTTAGACAGAGACAAGTTGCCTGTAGAAAGAACTTTGGGGCTTCAGTGGTGTGCAGAAGCTGACACGTTTCAATTTAAACTGCAGTTAAAGCCCCATCAGTGCACAAGAAGAGGGATTTTGTCTACTGTTAGTTCAGTTTATGACCCTATGGGATTTCTTGCTCCTCTTATGTTGCCCGCTAAGTTGCTTCTACAGGAGATGTGTAGACAGAATCTGAGTTGGGATGAAGATATATCTCCAGCTCTTCAAAGGCAGTGGACTTGTTGGATTTCTGAGTTGGATGAAGTGGCAGAGTTTCAAGTAGGCCGATGCTTGAAACCTACAGATTTTGGACAAATCATGCATGCCTGTTTGCATCATTTTTCAGATGCCTCTGAAAGAGGGTATGGTATGGTTACTTATCTTAGGATGAGAAACAGTGATGATAAAGTGCATGTAACATTTCTGCTTGGTAAGTCCAGAGTGGCTCCCCTTAAACCTTTAACCATTCCTCGCTTGGAGTTAACAGCAGCTGTTCTCTCTGTTAAAGTGGACCAGATGTTGAGAAGGGAATTAAGACTTCAATTGGAGAATTCAGTTTTTTGGACTGACAGTCAAACTGTGCTCAAGTACATCAAGAATGAAGACAAACGCTTCCAAACCTTTGTTGCAAATAGGGTCTCTTACATCAGAGATAGGACATTGCTTCAGCAATGGAGATATGTTGCCACCAAGGAAAATCCTGCAGATGATGCTTCACGTGGAATGCATATCAAGGCATTTATGCACAGTAAAAGATGGATTGCAGGTCCTAGCTTTCTTTGGAGAGCAGAAGAATATCAGTTAGACCCCAAAGAGCAAATTGTGAACGTGCACGAAGATGATGATCCAGAGATCAAGAAAGATCTTAGATTGAATGCTGTTATCCTGCAAGATGTACAGAATGCCAGTAACTGTCTTATTACATACTTTTCAGACTGGAAAAAATTGAAGGTGGCAGTTGCTTGGATACTCAAGGTAAAAAAGCTACTAAAAAGGATATGTCTCAAAAGGAAGGAATTACTGTTGCTGGAAAGGAATTGCAATGCTACGAAAGCAATCATAGATGCACAAATGAAGTCATTCAAGGCAACTTTAGGTGGACAGATTTTGTCGTTGGAAGACCTCTTTGAGGCTGAAATAGCCATTGTTCGTTTCAGTCAGCAGCAAGAGTTTCAAGATGAGATTGAACAACTGAAGCATGGTTCCTGTGGGGTCAAGAAGGAGAGCAGTATATACAGATTGGACCCTGTGTTGGATGACAAACTTATCAGAGTAGGAGGAAGACTCAGAAAGGCAGCCATGCCTATCGAATCCAAACATCCCATCATTTTGTCCAAAAATCATCATGTGTCGAATCTTCTACTTCGTCACATTCATGACCAATTGGGTCATTGTGGCAGGAATCATATGTTGTCCAAACTGAGACAAACATATTGGATTACAAATGCTAATGCTGCTGCAAGAAAAGTTATTTCCAAATGTATTGTATGTAGACGTTGCAGAGGAAAGATGGGTGAACAAAAGATGTCCGATCTGCCTCTTGAACGAATTACACCTGATCTTCCACCTTTTACTAATACTGGGGTGGATTACTTCGGTCCTATCGAAGTTAGAAGAGGACGTAGTACTGTAAAACGATACGGAGTGATTTTTACTTGTATGGCAAGTAGAGCGGTGCATTTGGAAGTAGCCTATTCTTTGGACACAGATGGATGTATAAATGCTCTACGAAGATTCATTTCTCGTAGAGGTCAAGTAGTGCACATCAGGTCAGATAATGGGACAAACTTCATTAGTGCCAACAGAGAGTTAAAGGAGGCCATTTCTGCATGGAATAACAAGCAAATTGAAAAGGAGTTACTTCAAGTAGGGGTTCAGTGGAGCTTCAATCCACCGGCTGGCTCCCATTATGGAGGTGCATGGGAGCGCATTATTCGTATGGTGAGAAACATTCTTTGCTCTGTACTTCACCAACAAACATTGGATGACGAATCCTTTCATACCATTCTGTGTGAAGTAGAATCAATTCTAAATGATCGTCCAATTACTAAGGTATCCAGTGATCCCAATGACCTTGAAGCTCTTACTCCAAATCATCTGCTTCTCATGAAAGGCAAACCTGCTCTACCACCAGGTCTTTTCGAAAAGACAGATCTCTATGTGAAAAGAAGATGGAAACAAGTGCAGTATCTAGCTGATCTTTTCTGGAAAAGATGGATACGGGAGTATCTTCCTCTACTTCAAAAACGTCAAAAATGGACAAAAGAACGACAAAGTTTTAGTACTGGGGACATTGTACTTTTACTAGATCCTACTGCACCTCGTGGCTCATGGCCACTTGGTCGAGTATTAGAAACTTTTTTAGATGATAAGGGCCTGGTATAAACAGTAAAGGTTAAAACCAAGAGTAGCGTTTTAGAACGGCCTGTAAGAAAGCTTTGTCTTTTGTTGGAGGTAAATGACTAATGTGGACTGTTACAGTCTGTGCCATGTGGTGCTTCAATATTTGTTATGGCTCCTTTATGTAATATTTGTAATTGTTATGTTGTTTATCATAATCAATTAAGGGGCCGGTGTGTAGGAGCCATTTTTTGTATTGTTGAGATATTGTGGTCCACTGGGTGGCGCTAAATAATAGGTATAACTAATGCGCCTGTGTAATGAGCCAGGTGGCGTCGGTAATGGGGAAGCACACGGTTTTTGACCGTGCTAAAGGGTAACTTGCCTGCTAGTATGGGAATAATGCGGTATTTAGATACGTGCTTTGTGTACAAGTTATGAATTTTTATATGCAAAGATCGATGTTCACAAAATAAAGAAGAAAGGAGAAGCAAAGATCGAGGCTTTGTTTACTCATCTGCACAAAATAAAGACATTCTGCTTGAATCAACTTTAGCATGCATGGACTCTGATTGCACGCGTTAAATACGTGCTCACTCCTGTTACCAGCGACAACAGCAATGGAAGGCTGTCCCTGCACATGCAGAGAACTTTCAGGAATGACTGAAAAAGCAGAACGGATGAGATGGAGGAAAGTCTGTACTGTACAAGAGAAATGTATAAACAGAAAATTACAACATACGTTTGGTTTTGATCCTTATGTTATGAAGAGGAGTGATTTTTCAACTAAGTTGAAATAGCTGCCTCATGTTGCCTGTCATTGAGGCGGTGGAAATAACTAAGCCTGATAGCAAACAAACTCTTTTGAAAGTGATTCCTACATTTATATGAAGGATGCAGGATATATGTCACTCCTGAAACTACTGCTGTACAGGGTTTTTGGCCATTGGTCCTGTTAGCAGCACGTAAAGAGAAACTTTTATTCAAATTCTGAACTGATTATAGAAAGCGAGCAAATAGCACAAAAAAATAACCTTTTTTTCAAATTCTGAATTGATTATAGCCAGCAAATAGCGCTTTCATATAGTCACTAAAAAGCTGTGACTCACTTCAATTTATCGCAATCTCACAAGGTTCAGTTGTAATCAACTGCAAATATAATATCTTATTTGCATTGTATCTACGTGTGGCATTTAGCATTGAGTGAATTCTCACTGTCTCACCCTGTGTCTATTTATATATTTCTTTATATCTTAATATCATTATATATTTATTAACCATTCGCACACGCAAGCATTATCTGACTCTCCTCTTGACCGCAGACACAGGTTTACAAGTCACTTTTCCCTGTTTTTTTTTCAGTCAATTTCTTGCCTTTTCCTCCTTATAAACAGAAAATGTTCATACACGATATGAAACAAAATTTCTCGGTTTGACCGATTTCCATAAACAACGGAAAACATAGTCATTTTGAGATTCTGCTACTGATTTCTATAGAGAAAAATCACTTCCTGCCCTCCATCTGCATTTCGCGCGTCCTCAGAATCACGTGATTGTAAACAACCTATGAGATGTGAGCGCGTTAACGGAGCGGGATCACTTCAGCGATTAAAACCTTCAATCTTTGCATAAAGAGAGCATATATGGCTTCAGCAGACTTGGAATGCAACAGGACTTGTTTATAATTTTTTTATACTGCTTGTTTATGGTCAGTTTTTGCAATAAATACCTGTGACTGTATTTACATTTGCCTGCTACGTCTGTTGTTTAGAAATGGGTAGGTTTAGGATAGGGGTGGGTTTAGTTGCTCCAATTAAAGTACACATTTATATAAAAGTATTTCTTTTTTTTTTTACAAATGCATGCAAACCATTAAATTAAGACAAACAACTGAAAATAATGGAGGACCCTGCGCGTCGAAAAATGACGCAAAAGGGGTACCATGGACATCAAAAAGTGACGCTCAAGGGATCCTGACTAAGCGTAAATATGTTGGGAGTGAAAACGTGTTTCAACAAACATTTTAATGGAAAATAGTGTAGCCAAGCCACTAGGAGGCGATGTTGTACCTACGATGGAAGGCAGGATTCTCTTTAAATACGTACTTCCGATTAGTAGATGAGCGGCATTTTAATTGTTTGGTGTGCAGGTGGTTGTCCATCACCGGAAGAACAATCGCTGGTAGGTTTTCTTTTGTTTAATGTCATTCTTTTTGAAGAGTCTGGTTAAAAGCCAGTGATATATGATGCTAGGTGTGTTGTGTAATCATTTAATTGCTTCTCAGTTGATTTTTAGATGCTTGTCTTTGGCCTTTTTTATGTTGGTTGTTCTGAATTGAATAATTTGTGGATACTGAGTGATCAACACTGCTGCCGTGAGTGTTAATGATTGACTGACTGTTCAAGTGAATCATTTTGTTGTATGAAATGCTTTATAACATTTTCTTTTGTATAGAAGTCATTTTTAATTATGTGATTGCTCTTAGTCAATTGGAGATGTTTTGAGTCTCTTATGCTTGTTATCTTGGGCTGGACGAGTGGCAGATGCTGAATGACAGCACAGCATACTGAGTGTTGACGATCTATGGTACCTCGTTTTATTGTGTAAAATGATCAATAGGATACCTTTGTACACACTAATTTACCTCCCTTCTGAACGAGAGTGTTGAAAGTCTTTCCTTTTTTAGGATGTATATGGTAATGGTTATAGCCCTTTAGTGGTGTATGTGTGTGTGACCAGCTAAACGTTTTAAAGGTATTTATTTTAATTTTTAATATGAGGCTAGGATAGCTAGCATTTTAGCATTAATTGTAGTAAATTTATAGACAGTGGTTTCTATTTGAAATTGTAATGTTTGTTTTTCTTATTTGTGTAATTTAACTGTCCCGCTAAAGAATATGGGATTGTATAACATGGGTTGACAAATTGTTTTGTTGCTTATTGTTGTTTTGTTTTAGAGTTTGTTTCAGTCCAGCTCAGTTGATTACTGTTTTTCCCACCTTCATTTCTTTTCATATTCTGCTTTGTGATTTAACCTTGGTTTTGTGAATATTATATTTTTGAGTATTGCCCAGGACTTGTCTTTTGTACTTCAATTTGATTTTCTGTTGTGTTTTAGTGAGGCTTTGACGTATAGCCTTACAGAAGAGGGGTATCCTCACTTCCATATGCAAAAGTGAGATAAAGTTAGTTTTAGGTTTGATATTTGCCTGACATTCGCTTTCACGTGCCACTGTTCTATAAAGTGGACAGTCCTGCAGTCGCCAGACTGACTTACTATAGGTGACATTTTTCCCAATATCTTCCTTACTGTACATACAGTACTTTTTTTCTGTTTTTTTTTCTTTAGTATTTTTTTTTTTTTTAACCAAAAATTACTGTAATTTACTAAAAGGTCTTTTTTTTTTCCTCCTTTCCTCCTCCTACATTTTCAGTTACAAGACAGACTTACCACAGTCATTCTGACTCTGTTAGTCATTCTGACTTAGTATGTCTGTGGGAAAGTCTTGTAACCACAAACGTACAACATCTGTGCAACATGTAAAAACCGTTTTGCTGAATTTCTGGGGAGTGTTCCTCTTTCTCTGCATTTTTCTGTTGGTCTTGAGAGGCGGAGCTTAATAGCCCACCTTTTCTCCAGCTGTCTGTGCAGACACGTTCAGAATGTCAGTAGCATCAGAACGGATTTTGGGAAGTTTATGGATAAGTTCACAAAAGTATGACATTAGCTATCATCAGCTTGGCTTTACGGTGGCTGGGACAGATGCTGAACCGTTGCCCCAGTATGTAATTTGCGCAGATCTGCTGCAGATGAAGCTATGCAAGCTGAAGCGCCATTTAAATGTGTACATACACTGCCAACACACATTAATGTTCAAACAACATGTAAAAGTGAACTTTCCATCCGATGACCCCTTTAAAACTCCCTACTTGACTCAATTGTGTAGGGTTGCTACTGAGTTTGCAGTCAGCAAAATATAGCATCATACATAGGCTAATCATGACTGATTGTTTACATTATCAGTCATTGCGGTCACTTCAGAAAACTTGTGCACCTCCTCCCTATTAATAGTCCTCTTATGTATAATATGTAGCTAGTGTTGCTTAATGCTAATGGCAGTTAAGAAGAAATTTCTCATTAAGAATGTTTTGTGAATCCGGCCCAGTTTCTAAAATCAGGTGGAATTACCGGAGATTTGGTCCAGTCATTACTGTAGTCTTTGATCTGTCTGTCATCTGTGGAAGAAAAAAATTTTGTTCTGATGATTTTTTTTTTTGTGTCTGTGTAATATAGAACTTGTTTTCGACTTTCCTATCCTGAGTGGAAAATTACCCACTGCTAGGAGATGTAACCTTGAAGGCTGTTCTGTGCATTTTCAGTGGTCGAAAACCAAATGTTGGTTGGTTTGTATACAGCTGATACTTATTTTAAAGAACAATGTCTATTGAAAAAAATAATGTTGAAATTAGAATTGTCGCTTCTTTCCCTCTATCAAAACAATTGGATAGAACATAGCTGTCTGAATGCTAACAGTGCACTGTACCTGCCAATATAACTGTACAATCCTAATCTCTGGGTTGTTATTATTTTTGGGCATATTTGCATTATAAACAGTAATGACTAGGTAAGTGCAATACTACATTTGGTTTTTGACCACTGAAAATGGGTAGGATACTAAATTTGCAGCTGCACTGAGATCTCTATCTCTGGGATTAAACCATACAGGGTCTTAAAAATTAAGATTCCAAATGAAAAGTTTCTTAAGAGCCAGAAATCTATATTCATATTAAGATAACTTTAATACTGCTTGAGTTACAGGCGCACAAATTTTGGAAAAATGAGACTCAAACAGGTATGTTCTGTGCGATTTTATTTTTTTGCACAGAACATACCTGCAATTATAATTTCAACATCATTTCTTCTTTGGACATTGTTTGGACTTGCAGCGGCTTCCTGAGGTACATTCATAAAATTAATTAATTCATATATTCATCAGTGAAGGAGACAATGAAGTGCCTCTGAGGTTTAGGACTGTCTTCAAAGAAGATTCGATGGCATTTTGTCTTCACTTTCAGTCCATGTAATATCTAAAGTAGTGTTATTAATCGCAGTGCTGCTTTATTTAGTTCACGGAAACACCTGTAATTCAGCTTTTTCATAAGCGCCATCTAGTGTCATACAGTGGATTTAAAAAGACTTGCATTTTACATTGTGTGCAGTTTTTGTCTGGCCAAAAAACAGACCAAATTTGCATGCCCTGCTGTAGCCAAAATTTTGACCAGTTTATGAAAAATAACTTAATTTGATTTAAACAATTCAGGTAAGTTATCTAGATTATTTATGGAACGGATAAATGCATATAATAATTGATTAAATCAGTTATCATTTTGACTTATCCCTTTTATTTATTTAAAGGATGAAATGTGAGGTTTGTCTTTTTATGAAACTTTTTCAAAGGTTTATTTGAAAATTTACATTAGATATTTGAACATGCTATTAGTTAAACTGTTGTCAGTCATGTTGTCATTTAAAAAATCCGGACATCATTGGTAGGCTACTATTGTTTTTTTTTTTTTTTTGTGATTATGCAAACAAAAAGTCTTTTTATTTGTTGTTTGTTGATTTTAAATATAAAACTTAAAGTGATTTATGTGTAGTACTTTTTGAACATTTCCAGTACATTTTAACAATCCCGTGATAATACTGATAATTCCAATATCTCTGGAACCAAACCATACAGGGCCTTAAAAATAAAGATGCCAAAAGCAAAGTTTAAGAACTAATATCCAAAAGGGCATTAAAATATCTTTAAAACTTCTTGAGTTACAGGCATGCAAACTTGAAAAGTGTTGTTTCCCGATTTTTGAATGGTAACCATTGGCACATAATGCAACAAAGATGGCTAAAGTCAACAGATTTTACAAACAGACCTTCCAATCTCTGTGTAAAAATATTATGATGCTGCCATCTTTCTGAAGTCATTTTTACCCCCATGTAACTTGACTCTGGATCTAATATTTTGGCTTTCATCATTATCTATCTTTCTTTAGAAAAAAATATTAGCAAAATCAGAAATTTGAGCTGAGGAAGTTTCTGAAATTTGGTTGATTTGACATGGAATGACCCGGTTACCTTTATTTCATGGTGGAGGCAAGCTTGCATACATTGCAACTGCAGACCGGTACCTTTCTGCCAATATGTAAACCATGTCCACAAACACATCTGTGATTCCAGGTAATAAACCACATGGAAATTCAACTCTTTTGAGAATTGGAGGAGCAAAAGGTTGACCTGCATCATAAATGTATTCAAATCAACACTGAAACATTCTCTAGACAAGCTATTTTTTTTTTTTTTTTTTAATTTCCTGTTTTATTATGGCAATGGTCCATGTTAACTTGTACCTCACAATCACAAGATAAGTCTCCTCTGAATACATTCGAGTATGACAATGGAACAACATTTTCTTGTCCAAATGCTGCTCCCCATTTATTATGCTAACAGCTTACTTCATAAATCATAAAGTCTTTCGATGAAGACTTTTGCTATAATAAAGCAAAACAAATTATTACATTTTAACTGAAGTTTTTTTTTTTTTAACATCACTAATTGTAAACTACATTGACACAATCATCAGAAAACAGCACAAAAGTAAGATGGGTTACCTGATCCTGGATAGCAAAACCTGGGATTTCCAAATCCAGTTCATTCTGATTCAGATTAAACTTTTTGAACAACTGGCCCCTGGAATGCAGTCTCAGATTGTTAGTCTCTAAACTGGCAGATGAGTTTTGCTTTGTCCTTTGGCTCCATCTTGTGACCAAAGTATGCAACTAGCACTAACATTTTGCACATTGGCACAGATTTTTATGGCACTGCTTTAAAAAAAAAAAAAAAAGTCCACTTCCAAAACAAAGAGTCACATATAAGGTTCTCACCTCCTTGTCATCCAAGATGTTTAAGTCTTTCTTTCTTCAGTCATAATTTTTTTTTTTTTGAGGAAACTTTCTTCATATAATGGACTTGTATGATGCCCTGATTTTGAACTTCCAAAATGCATTTAAATGCGGCTTCAAACGATCCCAAATGCGGTTGTAAACGATCCCCTTTTTGCTCACGTCCCAAAACCATTCAAGCTGGTGGTTATTAAGCCTCTTATAAAGAAACCACAACTAGACCCTAGTGAACTGGCAAATTAAATACCCATTTCTAATCTTCCATTTGTCTAAATAATCTAAATGTCTGACTTGCTTCTTGCGTCAGACCAAGGCTGCATGTCATTGCTAGTTTTACTTGATCTTAGTGCTGCGTTCGACACTATAGATCACTGATCATCAACTGGCGGCCCGCGGGCCGACTGGATTCCAAAATTGTGAGGATCAAAAAGAAAATAGTGGTCCACACTATTAAAGCAACTAAAAATAACAACAACTGAGTCTCTTGTCAGAATAACCACCATTTATGACTATATTTAGGCTACACTCCGAAATGAGGACGGACTCAGACAGACTATGCGGCGTTAAGCATTTATTGTTTCGAACAGGTTTTTTAAAAAAAAAAAAAAAAAAAACCGAACGCATAACTTTTCCTCATGCCCTTACTTAAAATTTTTTTTTTTTTTTTTTTTTTTTTTCTAAGTCTCAACAACATGCTTGAAACTAGCAGACTCCTCAGGACTTAAAAAAAAGGAGGAAAAACAATCTGGCACAACTAAAAATAGCATGGTAAATAACCTGGTACCAGAACAAAACAGGTCACAAATAATGTTCGCACATCAAATGAAACGTTAAGTGGGCTTGAATTCAAATCACAGTGCTGAAACGGGCTACTCACAGTGCTTAATCAATGGCTAAAGTTACATTTCCCCTCTGACGCCAACTTTTTCACATCAGGCTTGGCCGCTGTCAGACTTATGCGCAAACAGTCCTCCAAAGACTCGGTTGACAGTCGGTTCCTCTCGTGTGTTTTTATCGAGTTCATCTTGGAGAATGCAGCCTCACAGGTGTAGGTTGAACCGAACATGGTGAGCACATACATAGCCAGCGTTTTCAATGTGTCATAGGTCTCGGGACAAGACACCCAAAATGCGCTCAGGCTTTCAGCACCACGGAGAGCCGCCTTCATGTCGCCTGCGGCCTGAATTTCAGCCAGCTGGCTCTGAATGGCCGCCTCGTCTAATGGCAGCATTTTCACCGCGTTTGTGGAGAATTCTCCGCTTGGGCTGATGGTGAATGGGTCACGCACAAATCCAATGACATCCCTGGAAATGAAAAAGTCATCGAATCTAGCAGAAAAGTTGTCTTTTAATTGTGTGATGAATGTCTTCATCTTGTCTGTTACGTTGCCTTCTCCCACCGTCTTCAGTGTGTTGAAGTGCAGCAGCCTCCCTGACAACAAATCCGCGTGGAACAGATCGAGTTTGTTCCCAAAGGCATCAAGTTTTTCCACTAAATCCACCACTGATTTTCCTTTTCCTTGCAGCTGGAGATTAAGTGTATTCAAATGGGAGAAGATGTCTGTTAAAAACGCAACGTTGCACACGTATAATGTGTCTTGCATGACGCGGAGATGGTCAGCTGCCGCTTTGGATTTACTTTGTTTTAAAAAATCCACTACTTGCGCACGGAGTTCAACAAAGCGCTCCAGTGCTTTGCCTTTACTAAGCCAGCGCAGGTCATTGTGGAGGAACAGGTCATCATGAGAAGCCTGGGATTCAAGCACAAATTTGCGGAACAGGCGGTGCTGCGTGCTTGAAGTTCCTCTGATGTGGTTGATAATTTTCATCGTTTTCTCCATCACCTCTTTGAGCTCCTCACTTAGCTTTGCGCACAGCACGCTCTGATGGATGATACAGTGGAGTGCGTTAGTTTTAGGAGCGACAGTCCTTATTCTGCTCACCAGACCCTTGTTTTTTTCCAATCATGGCAGGTGCACCATCTGTCACTGTCAGGTTGATTTTATCCAGGGGCAATCCATGGCTTTTAAAAAAATCCTCCAGTTTTCCAAAGATGATGTCAGCAGTGGTGTTGTCCTTCAGCGGAAGCAATGCCAGCAGCTCTTCTCGGAAATCTTTGCCATCAAAGTATCTGACAAAAACGCACAACTGTGAGATTTCTGTGTTGTCAGTGGACTCATCAATAGCTAGCGAAAAGTATTTGGTTTCCTTAACCCCGTCAATGACAGCTTTCTGCACTTGCTCTGCCAAGTCGTGTGCACGTTGTGCATGAGTTGAGGCAGATAGAGGTACTTGTTTGACAGATGCAATAATTCTGTCCATTGATTTGTCGGGGGCAAGTTCCTCCAGAACGGTGATCATGCACTCCTTTAAAACCTCACTTTCCGTGAAAGGCCGGTTATGTCTGCAAAGCACCCAAGCAGCCTGCAGGGATGCACACGTCACTCTCTCTTGATCAGTTAAAGTTCGAGTAATAATGCCACTTGCACGGGAGTAGGCAGATTTCAATGTGGCGATTTTTCTCTGACGGGCCTCTGACTGCTCAGGATATGAAACCTTGAAATTAGAATGTTTTGTGTTGTGGTGACGGCGCAGATTGTACTCTTTTGCAACAGCAACAGTTTCGCTGCAAATTAGGCATACTGGTGACGCATTTCGGAAGGTTGGCATGATAACTGCGTACTTTTCAGTCCAGTCATCATTGAAGGACCTGTTTTCTACATCAACTTTGCGTTTCATGGTCTTTGAGAGTGCCATTTTACCTCTGTTAAGAGACCCTTTCCTGTCACTTCCTCCGTGTTTGTTTTTCAAGTGCTCTATAAATAAAGTTGACTTAGCCTAATTGAGCTGAGGCAAAATATCTATCACTCCTAGTGGTTGACTGTGGTATAGGTGATGGGAGCCTGAATCAAATGCCTTCAGTTTTGTAATGAAATGGAAAAAGTATAAACATTAAACATAATGTTAAGCCAAAATTAGATTTTTATTTGATTTTCTTCTTGGGGGTCCGGCCCCCAAGGAGACTGTCTGGTAAAACTCTGGCCCTCTGACAAATATAGTTGATGACCCCTGCTATAGATCATGACATACTCATAGATCGACTACAAAATTATGCGGGTATCCAAGGGCAGGCTTTAAGATGGTTTAGATCCTACCTCTCCGATCACTACCACTTTATCTAAACGGGGAGTCATCTCCGTTATCACCAGTAAAGTATGTAGTGCCACAAGGATCTGTCCTAAGCCCTCTGCTATTTTCAATATACATGCTGCCCCTTGGTAATAACACGGGATTAGTTTCCATTGTTATGCTGATGATACTCAACTATATATCTCAACAAGACCAGATCTAAATTATCAAAGTTAACGGAGTGTGTTAAAAGATTGGATGATCAATAATTTTCTCTTATTGAATTAAATTCAGATAAGACAAAGATATTACTTATTGGACCTAAAAACAATACACAGAATCTTTTGACTTACAATTTACAACTAGACGGATGTACTGTTACTTCCACTACAGTCAAAAGCAACTTGTCTTTTCAAAATCATATTTCTCAGGTTACAAAAACAGCATTCTTCCATCTTGCCAAGCTATGAAACATGTTACCTGTTTCTGATGCAGAAAAGCTAGCTAGCTAGCCCTTAATGGTTTAGCTCTAGCGTACCTAATTATTCTTCTACAACGCTAAAATCCATCATGCCACTTTTCATACAGGACTTTTGGCAGTTCATAGGATAGCAAAGTCCACTAAAGGAAGTAGAGCTTTTTGCAATTGGCTCCCAAACTCTGGAACAGCCTTCCTGATAACGTTCAGAGATCAGACATCTGTCTGTTTAAATCTAGATTAAAGACTTATCTTTTAGCTCTGGTTGAGCAAATCTTTCTTTGCTTGGTTTGAACAGCAGCTATGCTAATTATGTTCCTATTTGTTCTCTGTTTTTGCCGTTTGTTCTGTTTCATCACTTCTTAAGTGATCCAGAACACTTAAGAAGAGATGATGCCAACCCCTCAGAGGACTTCAGATGATGCCAACCCTGAAACAACATACAGCACTACCGAATTTTGCTACTAATTTATAGTGTTCTTTGTCTGTTTGATTACATGAATTGATCTTTACCATACATCTGTCATATGTACAGTGGGTACAAAAAGTATTCAGACCCCCTTAAATTTTTCACTCTTTGTTATATTGCAGCCATTTGCTAAAATCATTTAAGTTCAACTGAGCTATCGGAGGAGAAAAGCCTTGGTGAGAGAGGTAAAGAAGAACCCAAAGATCACTGTGGCTGAGCTCCAGAGATGCAGTCGGGAGATGGGAGAAAGTTGTAGAAAGTCAACCATCACTGCAGCCCTCCACCAGTCGGAGCTTTACGGCAGAGTGGCCCGACGGAAGCCTCTCCTCAGTGCAAGACACATGAAAGCCCGCATGGAGTTTGCTAAAAAAAAACACCTGAAGGACTCCAAGATGGTGAGAAATAAGATTCTCTGGTCTGATGAGACCAAGATAGAACTTTTTGGCCTTAATTCTAAGCGGTATGTGTGGAGAAAACCAGGCACTGCTCATCACCTGTCCAATACAGTCCCAACAGTGAAGCATGGTGGTGGCAGCATCATGCTGTGGGGGTGTTTTTCAGCTGCAGGGACAGGACGACTGGTTGTAATCGAGAGAAAGATGAATGCGGCCAAGTACAGGGATATCCTGGACGAAAACCTTCTCCAGAGTGCTCAGGACCTCAGACTGGGCCGAAGGTTTACCTTCCAACAAGACAATGACCCTAAGCACACGGCTAAAATAACGAAGGAGTGGCTTCACAACAACTCCGTGACTGTTCTTGAATGGCCCAGCCAGAGCCCTGACTTAAACCCAATTGAGCATCTCTGGGGAGACCTAAAAATGGCTGTCCACCAACGTTTACCATCCAACCTGACAGAACAGAGGATCTGCAAGGAGGAATGGCAGAGGTTCCCCAAATCCAGGTGTGAAAAACTTGTTGCATCCTTCCCAAAAAGACTCATGGCTGTATTAGATCAAAAGGGTGCTTCTACTAAATACTGAGCAAAAGGTCTGAATACTTAGGACCATGTGATATTTCAGTTTTTCTTTTTTAATAAATCTGCAAAAATGTCAACAATTCTGTTTTTCGGTCAATATAGGGTGCTGTGTGTACATTAATGAGGAAAAAAATGACCTTAAATGATTTTAGCAAATGGCTGCAATATAACAAAGAGTGAAAAATGTAAGGGGGTCTGAACTCTGAATACTTTCTGTACCCACTGTGTGTGTGTGTGTGTGTATATATATATATATATATATATATATATATATATATATATATATATATATTTATATTTATATATACTTATTTATTATTATTATTATTATTATTATTATTATTTTTTTTTTTTTTTTTTTTTTTTTTTTTTTTTTTTTACAGCACTAATTGTAAAATTGGGATTCCCAAATCCAGATCATTCTGATCTAGATTGAACTTTTTAAACAACTGGGCCCTGGAATTCAGTCTCAGATTATTAGTCTTTAAACTGGCAGATGAGTTTTGCTTTGTTTTTGCTTTGGCTCCATCTTTTATATTTAAAATCAAGATAAACCTCACATTTCAGCCTTTAAATAAATAAAAGGGTTAAGTCAAAATGATAACTGATTTAAACAATTATTATATGTATTTTATCTGTTCCATCTAGATAACTTATCTGAATTGTTTAAATCTTATTTTTCATCAACTGGTCAATTTTGTATGGCAAGCCGTTCAGGAAAAAATTCATGTGTATTGTGTGAATATGGATTGGTTCATTGGTTGAATGTATGGTTTAATGACAAACGCATTCGTTTATAATACACTGGTATAATCAGACATATATTAGTTTAGATACATCGGTCTGATCACATGACCATGGGTTTGCTCCTGTATACGTTGGTTTGTTCAAGTAAACATTGGGCTCCTCAAATATGCAATGGTTTCCTCAAATATGTTTTGGTCTGTATATATTGGTTTCTTCAAGAATATATTGGCTTGTATATATATTGGTTTATTCAAGTATATATTGGTTTAGATACATCGGTTTCCTCAACTATGCATTGGTTAGGGTATATTTTGGTTTATTCAAGTATATATTGGTTTAGATATATCGGTTTCCTCAACTATCTATTGGTTAGTATACATTGGTTTATTCAAGTTTATATTGGTATAGATATATATCGATTTGCACGAATATGTATTGGTCCCCACGGTCAAGCCAGCCGCCACCTGGATGTTACTGCACGTCTTTTAGCGGAATTACGGTACAGATACCTGGAGCGGCCAAAAAGCTCACAAAGACGTCTGTTTAGGCAGTTATTATTTATGCCCAAATACAAAAAAAAAAAAAAAAACTATTTTAAAAATATTAATATTGCACAATATAAAAGGTATAGTTATATTACAATGAAACATATTTTACTGTGGATTTTTTTTTTATCTAGCCTTTTTGCTCTTCTACGAACTTATTTTAATTTATTAGAAAAAAAAACGACCCTTTTATGCATTGTAACACATTAATCATTTTCTGCTTTTTCTACAGGCACTATTAAAATTCCTTCATAGGTGAATTGAAGTTTGCAATAAAATCTTATTCAGGGTGACTGTGACTCTGTCTGTGTCAGGTTTAAAAGTAACTGGCAGAGAGATGTTAAACATTTCACAGTAAACAAGAAAGCAAGATTGAAACCAAACTTTTTTTTTTTTTACTGTAAACATTTGTGGTTGTGAATACTGTATTTTACAGTATGAAAGAAAAGAAATACATGACTCCAAGCTTTTGAATAGTATAGTGTATAATGTTACAAAAGCATTTTATTTCAGATAAGTGCTGATCTTTATATCTTTTGATTCATCAAAGAATCCTGAAAAAATGTACTCAACTATTTTAGATATTTATAATAATAATAAATGTTTCTTGAACAGCATATTATGTAGAATGATTTCTGAAGGTTCATGTGACACTAAAGACTAGAGTAATGATGATGTAAATTTAGCATTTCGTATATATTACAATATATTGCATTTTAAAATATATTCAACTAGAAAGCAGTTATTTTAAATAGTAAAAATATTTCACAGTATTACTGCTTTTGCTGTATTTTGGATCACATAAATGCAGGCTTGGTGAGCAGGAGATTATTTCATAAAAAAAAAAAAAAAAAAAAAATTCTGTTCAAAAACTTTTGACTGGTGTATATTGTATATTGTATATTGACCATGTGTAGTTGGACAGAAACCAAAGAAAATTTTGAAAAAGGTGATTATTCCAAAGCATATTCCAAGGCCTATTCTAAAGCCATGATTGGTTGGTGTTAAGTAAAGCAATGAGTGTTTGCACAAGTGAGGATTTAGTGTGAGGCACTGATGAATTAGTGTGCCATTTTGATTGGTTGTGTTTGAAAAAAGAAATCAAGATACTTCCTGTTAGATTTTTGTGTGTTATATAGAGAATTGGGTATATGTCGAACATATCCTGACCAAACCTGGAAAACAGGTCTCATCGCTTCTACTTAATAGCAGTATTAAATAATGGCGATATCAATGGACTTTTAAGGTAATCAGTTAAATTAGCTGGTTTTTATTGTTGTTTTATTCGACTTTTATATATAAATGTTAGAGAAAAAAGAATTTAAAAAAAAAAATTATATATATCAATCCACATATGTGATGGACATTGGTTATGATTACCTTTAGTGTCTATTTTGAAGGCATCTTGAGTAAAACAGCTTCATATTTAACAAGGTGAATGTAAAAAACCTGTGAACCAGAAGCAACAAGACCTTAGCAGAATACGGAAGTCTGTTATGTATAACTCCTAGAGTGTGTTGTGTTTTAAATTAATTAATTTATTTATTTATTTTATTTTATTTTAATTCATTATTTGACAGGGACAGTAGACAGTAAAAAAAAAACTGCCGCAGAATTAGCTACATAACTAAATTTCATCTGCTGTCCCTGGGCAGGAGAGTACCAAAACAAATTATAAAATAAAAACATTGATATAATACCATGTACAGTAAAACAGCTCTTACAGAAAGAGCTGAGCGACCAAAATCAGTAACTCTAAAATTCGCTGCACTATCACCTCTTGATGAGGCTCTAGTATGCTGTATATTTTCAGTACAAGAGAAAACAATTTTTTCAAGGGTGAAGGTGCAAGATTATTAACATTTTTGTACATTAAACAACAATTAGTATATAGTTTTGCAGATTTGGTGTATGGTTCTGGGGTCTGAGTGTCAGGTTTCAGAAAATGTGTGACAAGTTGTAATGCCAAGCCAGCAGAGGGAGCCCTCACCCTAGAACTGCCTGCATGCTCCCTCTGCTGCTTCTATTGTTACGTCCTGTTTGGCAGTATTTAAAGACTGACCATGTGCTCACACATTTGCGAAGTATTGCCAGTGTAACCTGCCTTACAGAGCGTTGTATATTACTCTGTTGGATTACCTGTTGCTGTTTTGCTTTGTCTCTGGATTACTGAGTTTACGGATCACCCTTGTTTGGATTGTTTGCCTGTGTGGACTGCTTTCAAGGTTTGACCCTGTATATGCCTCATGACTATCGCTCTCTGGATTACCCCTGTTGTTACGTTTGCTGGATTGGACTGATTACTTGGTATTTGACCCACTGCCTGTATAAACTCTCTGCTGCTTGGATCACGTTTGTGTTGTATGTTATTGGACAGCTTTCCGGTATTGACCCTCTGCCTGCTTTAGTGTACTCTGCTTTGTGTTAATAAACTTCCTCATATGGTTTCATCTTCCGCCTCAGCGTCCACCTTACACAAGTTAAGACTTTGTGTGTAAGCAGCTGAAAAAAAACCTGTAATAACTTGATTAAAAACTTTGATTAATAATTATTCAAGAAGAAGCAAATATATATTTTATGAAGGTCGTGATGGCAAAAAATTAAAAATAATTTCTTACTCCAAACACTGAGTTTTGATTTTAAAGTGAACAAATGATTTAAAACCGTTTTCATACATGATCACTTTGTGTGTAGGTCATCTGTAAATGTGTGGCATTTAAATGGCAATGTTTCCCCAATTAAACAAAAGAGCTATCAGTTTTGAATGATGTGTGTAATGTAGACAATTTTGCAATAGCAAAAAACTTTGCAGTAGCACATTTTTTTTCATTTTAAGACAATGTTATTTTATTTTTCCCCCTTTGTTTTGGTTTGTATTTGTTATATTTCTGTTGTGATTATTTAATGATCCTAAAGGGGTGGATTCTGGAATCCACTTCCACTTCAGTATATATCTTTATATAAGTGGTTTATTAAGTTGTTAATTAATATTACTGTATGAAACATTACATGATTTAAAGGAGACCCACATGTGAAACTTGAATAGAATAGAATGACATGTCTTCTTACTGAAATGTGCTCTCTCCTTGTTTTGAGAAAAGCAACCAAGACATTAAAACACACAATTACTTTTCTGACTTGCTATGACAGCTTAGGTCACAACGGTCATTTATAGGGCCTTTTATCTACATGACCAATTTACAGTTAAATCATTTACTTTGTTATTCATATATAAACATAGAAAATAATGAAGAATGTTGTTTGAAACCTTTAGCTGAGAATAAGTTCTGTTTGGGGAAGTTCCTAATAATGTAACAGAATCTGTTTTTCATTTTCTCCCAAACTGTAAAATAAAACTCATTAAAACCTGACACAGACAGAGTCACTGTCTCCCTGAATAAGATTTTTTTTTTTTTTTTTTTTTGAAAAATTGAATTGACCTCTGAAGGAGTTGTAACAATGCCTGTTTAAAAATCAAGAAATGGTCAGTGTTATAATACAGTGGTTCCCAACCACATTCCTGGAGGCCCCCCAACACTGCATGTTTTCATGTCTCCTTAATTAAACACACCGATTCAGATCATCAGCTCATTAGTAGAGACTCTAAGACCTGAAATGGGTGTGTCAGACAAAGGAGAGATACAAAATGTGCAGTGTTGAGGGGTCTCCAGGAACGTGGTTAGGAACCACTGTTATATAATGTATTTTGACAGAATTTGCCCTTAATTTTCTCCCAAACTGTAAAAGAAAACATAATAAAACCTGACACAGACAGAGCCACAGTCACCCTGAATAAGATTTTATTGCAAACTTTATTTCACCTCTGGAGGAATTTTAATAGCGCCTGTAGAAAAAGCAGGAAATTATTAATGTGTTACAATGCATAAAAGGGTCATTATTTATAATAAATAAAAACAAAAGTACATAGAATAGCAAAAGAATAGAGAATGCTGCAATTCAACAATGTGTTATTGGAGGCTCTTTTTCTTTTTTAAGTAAAACAATAAAACAAATAGATAAAACAGAATAAGAATAGAGGCTGCTAGATAGAAACTCCCCAGTAAAATATATTCAATTGTAATATAACTGTACCTTTTATATTGTGTAATATTAATATTTTTGTGATAGTTTTTTTTCTTGGTTTTGGGCACATTTAATTAATAACCACCGAAATATACATCTTATAAATATAAATATACGTGAGTGTTTTGGCCACTCCAAGTATCAGTCCCGTAATTCCACTAACAGACGTGCAGTAAAATCTAGGTGGCGGCTCACTTGACCGTGGGGACCAATACATAGTTGAGCAAACCGATATATATCTAAACCAATATATACTTGAACAAACCAATGTATACTAACCAATGTATCGAAACCAATATATACTCGAATAAAGCAATATATACTAACCAATACATAGTTGAGGAAGCCGACATATCTAAACCAATATATACTTGAATAAACCAATATATACTAACCAATACATAGTTGAGGAAACCAATGTATCGAAACCAGTATATACTTGAATAAACCAATATATACTAACCAATACATAGTTGAGGAAACCGATGTATCTAAACCAATATATACTTGAATAAACCAATATATATACACAAGCCAATATATTCTTGAAGAAACCAATATATACAGACCAAAACATATTTGAGGAAATCATTGCATATTTGAGGAACCCAATGTTTACTTGAACAAACCAACGTATACAGGAGCAAACCCATGGTCATGTGATCAGACCGATGTATCTAAACTAATATATGTCTGATTATACCAGTGTATTATAAACGAATGCGTTTGTCATTAAACCATACATTCAACCAATGAACCAATCCATATTCACACAATACACATGAATTATTTCCTGAACGGCTTGCCATAATTTTGGCTACAGCAGGGCATGCAAATTCGGTCCGTTTTTTTGGCCAGTCAAAAACCGCACACAATGTCTCTTTAAATCCACTGTATGACACTAGATGGCGCTTCTGGAAAAGCTGAATTACAGCTGTTTCCGTGAACTCCGTGAATAAAGCAGCATTGCGATTAAGAACAGTACTTTAGATATTACATGGAGTGAAGGTGAAAACAAAATGCCATTGAATCTTCTTTGAAGACAGTCCTAAACTTCAGAGGTTTAGGACTGTCTTCAGAAAAGATTCGATGGCATTTTGTTTTCACCTTCACTGATGAATATATGAATTAATTAATTTTATGAATGTACCTCAGGAAGCCACTGCAAGCCGAGAGATTCGTGCTGGCTCCCTTTAATACAGTAATGCATTCTTGACATTTACCATTAAAAACGCCAAAAATGGCTTTAAATGAACTCTGAAAACTAGAATAAAGTCGTAAAAGCTGCAATGAATTTCTTATTGCTTAAAATGAACTATCTTGTGTTTTTCCGTGGGTGCTTGATGATTTCCGTGAGGATAGGCGCCTATGCCCTTAGCACTCTTTTAAAACATTTCAGCTTTTCCGCCGTCTTTTCACACAAAACCAAACTGCTCTGCGTGCCGTGCGCAGATGAGGCTGTTATTTAAAAGTGTGACTACTGTGGCAACTACTGTGGAGGTTTTAGATGCACCAAGCACTATGGCATATTCCAGCAATGTTATTGACGGCAAGATCAAAGAATGTAGTAAACTGAAGAGTACATTGGTGCATGGCACAAGTTCAGCTGAATGTTTGTTCTGCGGAGAGGGACATTCTATCCATAATGTCAAAAATTAATGGAAAGAACTGCGGAGGAAAAGAGAAAGTTTGTCATTGAGAATAAGCTGTGCTTTGCATGCTTGAGAAAGGGCCATGGCTCCAAAGATTGTGGAAATAGGGCCATATGTGCCGTATGCAAGAAGCGCCATCCAGCTCCATTGCATGAAGAACATTGGCCAGGAGACGTGTCACCTTCACAGATACAGAGTACATCTTCCTGAGTCTGAGTTTGAAGTCCTTGTATATGCCTTATTGGACTCTCAAAGTAGTCATACATTTGTTGACCTGGAAGTGTGTGAAAGTTTGCAGGCATTAATGGAACCGGTAAAACTAAAACTTTCCACTATGATGGGAAAAGATTTCATTGTGGAGCATCGGAGAGTAAGTGGACTTTGAGTTAAGAGGGTTCTCTTCAGACAGCTCTATCTGCCTGCCTACCATTTATACAAGGGATTTTATTCCCTTTGAGCGTACATGCATCCCAACTTGTGAAACCGGCAAAAGGTGGAGACATTTAGAAGTAATTGCTGATGAAATGCCTGCAAGAATGGATTGTGCAGTAGGTCTTTTGATCGGTTACAACTTCTCCAGAGCACTGGCACCTCGACAGGTCATCACTGGTGATGAAGAGCCTTATGCTATCAAGACTGATCTAGGGTGGAGTATCATAGGAGGTGCACCACAGCGTTTGAGCTCCAAGGATGTGACTGGTCTCTGTCACCGCATATCAGTCAGGGAGCTTCCCTCTGTGACACCCGTTGCTGTTATTAGAGCACTTGAGCTGGATTTTGCAGATACTCAGTTAGGAAAGAAGAGCATATCACAGAACGATGTTCAGTTTCTCCAGGTTCTAAAGGAAGGTGTCCATCAAAATAATTGTGGTCATCTTGAGATGCCTCTTCCTTTTAAAACACATCCCCATCTTCCAAATAATAAGAAGCTTGCATTAATGCGGTTGAAGCATTTTAAAAGAAAATTGGAAAAGAATCCTCAATTTAAATGGGATTACACATTATTCACGGAAGGCGTTTTCAGAGATGGGGATGCAGAACTAGCAGATGAGCAACCAGATGTGGAAAATGTTTGGTATATTCCATACCAAGGTGTTTATCACCCCGAGAAACCTAATAAGATCAGGGTAGTCTTTGACTGTTCCGCTAAGTATGAGAGACTGCCTTGAATGACCATCTATTGACTGGGCTGATCTTACTAATGGGCTGACTGGAGTGCTTTGTCGCATTCGTAAACATTCAGTTGCTGTTATGTGTGACATTGAGAAAATGTTTCATAGATTTCATGTCACTAGAGAAGATTGGGACTATCTGCGTTTCCTGTGGTGGGCAAATGGAGATATAGACACTGAGCCCAGAGAATACTGCATGAAGGTACACCTCTTTGGAGCATCATCCTCTCCAGGTTGCACCAATTATGGCCTGAAGTGTCTTGTCAGCATGAATGAGAGTGAGTATCCTTTGGCCGCTAGCTTCATCAGAAATAACTTTTATATAGTTGATGGCATCATAAGCCTAGAATCTGTGGAGGAGGCAGTCAAGCTGGTGAAAGAAGCCCAAGCTGTGTGTATTAAGGGAAAACTGCACCTTCACAAATTTATTTCCAACAACAGAGAAGTGTTTGAGGCCATCAATGAGCGTGACTGCACTGCTGAGGTAAAAAATGTTGATTTCAGGCATGACCATCTTCCAGTACAAAATGTATTGGGGGTAAGGTGGGGACGTAGAAAGTGATGCCTTTACCTTTAATGTTGTGCTCAATGAGAAACCCATCACAAGACGTGGAATCCTTTCTGTTGTGGCTTCAGTCTCATCCATTGGGGTTTTGGCACCATTCAGTATATCTGGTAAAAGGGTGCTGCAAGAGATGTCATAAGGCATAGGTTGGGATGAACCACTACCCGCTGAGTTGAGACCAAGGTGGGAGAGTTGGCTGAATTTTCCCAACTCAGGAAAGATACAGATCTCAAGATGCTTCACATCTCCAAACATTGGCAAGATCCTGAGAACTGAGTTACATCACTTTTGGATGCAAGCAGCAAAGGTTATGGTCCGTGCTCTTATATCAGCCTGGTGAGTGAAAGCAAGGTGCATTGTGCCTTGGTTATAGGGAAAGCAAGAGTTGCCCCCACAAAAGTTGTCACTATACCAAGGTTAGAGCTAATTGTAGCAGTGATGTCTGCAGCTGTGAGCAGTATGCTGAAGGAGGAGATGGCACTTAAAGTTGACAGAAAATATTTTTGGACAGATTCTCAAGTAGTCCTTGGTTGTATCAGTAATGAAGCCAAAAGATTTCGTGTTTTTGTTGCTAACCGTGTCCAAAGAATTCGGGAGACCACTGATCCGAGACAATGGTACTATATTAACACAGGAGAGAACCCTGCTGACTATGCTTCGAGGGGACTCACAATAGAAGAGCTGATTAATTCAAACTGGCTCACATGCCCCAGATTTCTCTGGAAGAAAGAAGTAGATGCTAAACCAGGTACATTAGAGCTGTCGTTGCGAGACCCTTCTCCGCCATTTACTTATTGTGGCATGGACTGTTTTGGTCCCTTTTATACCAAACAAGGTCGTAGGAATATAAGCGGTATGTTCTTTTTACTTGTCTCTGCTCCAGAGCTGTCCACATAGAAATGTTGGAAGATATGACAACTGATGCATTCATTAATGCTCTATGTTGTTTTATAGCTATTCGGGGAGCTGTCAGACATGTTAGATCGGACTAAGTAACTAACTTCACAGGGGCAAAGAGTGAGTTGAAGAATGCCTTAAAAGAAATGAGTAAAGAGAGTGTGGCAGCATATCTGGAAACCCAGCAGTGTGACTTCTGTCTAAATATCCCCAGTTCAAGTCATGCTGGAGGCATCTGGGAGAGGCAGATTCGAACTGTTATGAGTGTAAGGAGTTCAGTTTTGGCACAAAGTGCTGGGAGACTAAATGATGCTTCTCTACGTATGTTCTGCTATGAAGCAATGTCCATAGTCAATAACCGTCCATTGACAGTAGATGGTCTTAGTGACCTCACAAGTTTAGAGCCTCTAACTCCTAACCATCTGCTTACCATGAAGTCATCTGTTCCACTCACACCACCAGGTATATTTGTTAAGGAAGATCTTTATGCAAAGAAATGGTGGAGGTGGGTGCAGTATCTGTGTGAATAGTTTTGGGCCAATGGAGGATAGAATATCTTGGTAACATCTCCCTCAGGCAAAAATGGCACACACCAAGACGGAATGTGCAAGTTGGTGATGTTGTCATTGTGAAGGAAGGGGAAACCCTTCGTAACAAATGGAGGATGGCTAGGGTCTTTGAAGTTTGCAAGGCCACAATACAGATGGGGGATAGGGGGTTGGAAAAAAGGGGTGAACGTTCTATTAAACCCTCTGTTGTTGAACGTCCTATACAAAAGGTAGTCATTTTGGTATCCAAAGATTGAAATAAATAACTTTAATAAATAAATACATTTAATAAATATCTAATAAATATCACTTTATTAGAATCTGTTTCACATGTTGAACATTGTCTAATATTGAAATTAAATGCATGGTGAACGATTGGTTCATTTTATCTTAAGAGTTTGTAGTTATGAATTGTGGAGTTGAGCTATGATGCAGGGCTCGAAATTGCGACACTTTTGGTCGCATATGCTCCCAAAATTTAATCTGCGCGACCTTAAAAAAAAATTGTGAGCATTTGTGCGAGAAATTGTTGTGGTGCGACTTTTCATTTCTTTACAAAACTTTCGCTAGCATAACTACTGCACAGACTGCTGTGAGCTGATAGTGTCAGGATCGCCGTTCTCTCCAACATTACACTTTACTAATTATACTTGATCTTTACATTTTTAACTTTAATGCAGATATTAGATATTTGCCGTCAATCACTCCCTGTCACTAACACTCCGCTGAAACTCAGAACCGGACGTTTCTTTTAATTTCAACTACACTGAAATTAGGGGTGTGTGATATGACGATTTTTGAATGTGGACAATTAAAATGTCTCCACAATCTGCTTTTGAAGAAATATACTATTTTCCGTGCTACAGCGCACATTCTGGCATACGTTCACATCAAATGATAACTCGGCTTCAGAGTTCCACTCACGCAGGGGCGTAATTTGCACTGAGGACACACTTTTCAAAATTCCGATTGTGTCCCCCCACTTTCAAATTGTTGTTAAATTAATGTCTTGTATTGTAGAATGCACGCTCAGCACTGCCGAGAGTTTCGCGCCATCGTTAAAACGAAACCGAAAGTAAAACGCGCACGCGCCTTGAAAAGCAATTTTAATAGCACGCGTTTAGAGAGTGACTTCCCAATGTGCGCAAATTAGGCTATACATAACATATCTAGGCTGTAGGCTGTTACAGGTTGTGTATAGTTGTGTATAGTTGTCTATAGCTCTGCTTGAAAAATTCGGTCTCTGTTTGCACTTTGAATATTGAGAGATTAGCCTACTTTAATTATGGCTGCATTTATTGTTTGCACTTAATACGACTAAGAAAGAACGGTGTCGTTTATTTTTGTTATTTATACTGTAGATTGTTTAAAAATGCAGTGGTTGCCTCTAATTTAAATGGCTCTACATGTAATGGAGAAAACAAACATCTTATTCATGTACTCATATTTTCATTCATTTTTGTCCCTTGCTTAAGGCATGAAATAAATATTTTAAAAAGGTTTTCAGAATCAGTCCATTTGCTTGTAAAAACATTGGCAATAAGAATCGGCCATTAAGAAGCACGATCGGTGCATTACTAAAAATAAATGCCATTTGAACTATTTGATAGTTTGCATTCTATATTTCAAATAAGTCACAGGTAATTTGGTGGGAGTGTAGCTAGCGCTGATAGGTCAGTTATGGGTTATGAATGATGCATTTGTGGGTTTAGTTGTTAATGTTTCTTTTGTGTAATTTTTTTTTTTTTTTTTTTCACAATATAAACGTGCATTTCTGTGTATGCGTGTTGATTTTTTCTAAATTTGTTGGTATGGTATTTGCTTTTGTCGTGTTCCTAAGTTTGACTAAGTTGAATGTCACGTGATCCTTCTGATTAATTTAACCTGTGTTAATGTGTTTGCGCATACTCAATTCAGACATGTATGTTACATCTCCTCACCAATCTTCTGCTGGTTAAGGCCAGCACGGTAAATGTGTTAACGTTTTGTATATTTCTTTATTTGTGTTGATGTCCTTCGAATTGTGTGTAAAATTATGTTTTCTTGTTTGTTTGTTTGTTTGTTTGTTTGTTTGTATGTAGTTTTCTTGGTGCCAGAAAATAAAACGTATGGGCATAAGTTTTAATTACCAACGAGTAGCTACAGAATGTATGTCGCCCTTTTATTAAAAACTGCATGTCCTTTTGTCAGGAAACTACAGTGTAAAATTAAAACGCTACGATACACACGAAAATGAAACATTTTATTTGCAGAAAGTTGCTGGTTACCAGAGCAATCATGTAACATTAGTGATTATTTTCAGCAACAGAGGGCGCTGTGCGCTAACTTACACTAATTACACGCAGCTACAAAGAAAGGAACATGGAAGAGAGCGGAGCATTATCATCATCAATTATAAAAAGACATCGTTATCGGTTTTTAGGGTATTGTGACATCTTAGCTGTTCATGTGAATTAAATTAATACTGTTTGTATCTACTATATAATAGGGTCTGACAGGGGCGTTTCTAGGATTATAAAACATCCGGGGCTGATGCCAAAACATCAGGGGCTAGTGGTGTTGGGTGGCAGCTCATATCATGCTCACATAAGATTTTGGGGTCCAGGGGCATTAAACTGGGTGTTAAAGACCTTGTCACAACAACAGTAAATAGTAATCACTGCAAATAGCAAACATATCAAAGTATTATAACAAAATTATAACTTTACAAAAATATGTTAGACAGATAAAATAATACATTTGAAGATGTATTTATAACTGTAGCAAATATATAGTTGCATACAAAAAATAGGGCCCTTTTTCCCCCCAAATTTCGTTTTTTTTTTTTTTTTTTTTTTTTGTTTAGGACCCCATGAAATGTTTTTATGAAATGTTTTAATTTTTTTCTCACTTTACGTTTTATTGTTACCAAATATGTTTTAGCATGTCTGTTTATTTGAATGCATAAAAACAATCTTTATTTATTTTTACAATAGCCTTATGGAATTCTGTGTTGTGTATTGTTCTGGTTATCAAATGAAGGTATAAAATATTAATTAAATTGATCTTCTAATGAAAATGATATTTTATTTTTGGCAAATAAAGGGTATTTACTATTCAAATTTAAAACATGGAAGAAATATTGTGTGAGGAATTTGTATATTTTTTTATTAATTAATAGTAGTAGTCGTAGCAGTAGGCACGTACATTATACTGAATGGTTAATAAAGTTAAACCGAACTTTTACTTTGACGGGTTGCCGTGAATACCTTTTAAATTTCTGTGTGTAGTTGGCATTTGTTTACTCAAATGAAACAGTGAAATGCTCATGAAGTGACTCTCAGAGCAGTTTTGGAGATGTTGTTAATGTATTTATGTCCTCATTTAGTGAAACGGCAGACGCTGAAATCACTGCGAGCGTCACACGCGCATCAGTATTACATGTAAAGAAACCGCGCGTCCGCGCCGTTCATTTATCAAAAGACACGCAGAACATGTAGGATTCATATTTAAATAGTCTTTTGCGGCATAATATTTACAGATACTAGTCCATATCGCGACTTGATTTAAGTGTAATGACCAACTTTTGATTAATTCATTCAAACTTTGACAAATTCCGTGGAAATCAACATTCGGGGCTCTAGCCCCGAATGATCAGCCCTAGCGACGCCCCTGGGGTCTGAACAGGATGCTAGATTTTACACAATTTTAAACGTTCGTGAAAGTTCCAGTGTCAAAACCACATACACGTCTTAACTAACACTTCGGTGAAAGTACACCATGTTATGGATAAATGATAATAAAGCTAAATCATTGGACATGCAACAATTACATTTTCAGAATGTAATTACATTTATGCTCAAAAAGAGGCTTAAAAGCAAAACAAGGCCCATTAAAGATCCATTTCCAAAAGCACAAACACATTAGAAAAGTTCATAAAGTTTGTTATATATACACACATACACACGGTATGTAATAGTTTGTGAAAAAGTACTTAAAATATTAAGTACAATAAAATGGGTTAAAAAAATTCATATAGTAATTGATATTTGTTTTATTTATTGTGTTCTCGTGTTTAATTTTGTATGCGATTGTGTGAAGTCATAATCTTATAATGTAGTACTGTTTTGATCTGTTTGCTGTTTGGAATGATTTATTTAATATTTTTCATAGAGTAATTGTTGGTGTACTGTATTAAAACCAGATAGTTCATTGTTTTTTTTTTTTTTTTTTTTTTTCTTCTTCTTTGTTAATTTTAGATAGCTCTGGACTAAGGTGTATTATGCCTTCATGTCAGGGGCATGAGTCTCAACAAATATTCAGATATTTCAAGATGGAGAAGAGAGCCTTGGACCTTCTGGATGTTTACTCTGAGAAAATCCTGCTCTGTATTTTCATGCCAAATTGTAATATTTTACATTATGTACTGACAGGCACATCTACACAAAGGGTTAATTCACGCAAAAAAAAATAAATAAATAAATAAATAAATAAAATTTTACCATTTAGTTATTCTCATGTTATTTCACATCTCCGTTCTTTTTTTCTACTGATTACAAAAGATATTTTACTTTCATAGTATGAATGAAAAACATTCTTCAAAATCTTATTTTGTGTTCAACAGCAGACAGAAACTCATACAAGTTTGGAACAACTTGAGGATGAGTAAATAATAACAAATGATTTGGGAGAATTATTCCTTTGAGCAATATCAAAGTACAGTACTGTGAAGGTGTCTTTACATAGCTGAGATAAGGCTAAAAATTCTCTGTATAGGTGCAGTGCAGCATAAAAGGTAACTTCCAGCTCTGACTCGGTAAATGCTGAGCAGCATTAAACTTCTGAGCAGCATTAAACAGTATGTAAAGACACATACATGCTACTTTCAGAAGTGCTTCTGTACCATATTTGAAGTTTGGCATTAGCAGTCTAGATCAGTCTAGATCAGGAGATGAGTCCACAGATGACCACAGCCTGCTTTTACAGAGTCTGACAGTACAATTATGAGTGTGATTATATCCTTTACAGAACTCATACATTGATACGCTCACATTACCACTGATTAGCATAACAATGTAACACATGGAAAGAGTTAAAAAAAAATCCTCACACCTCCCCTAACCACTCTTGTAACACTCGGCTACTCAGATTGATATATAACACACATTAACCCTTTATTACAACAGTAAGAACTCAAATGAAAGATTGCTACTGTACCATGGCTTTAAAAAGTGCTGATTTTTTTTCCTGTCTTGTTTGGAGCTTAATCCATTGTTCTTTCTATTTAAGATGGTTCTGGAGATTTTTTTTTTTTTTTTGGTGTTATTTGATCTGATGGATATGTACATATTTACCATTTAAAATGTTTGTTAAAAGGTTGGACCAAATTTCATTAGGTATTTAGATTTTTTTTCATGTCTTGAAGTTTTGGGATAAAATCAAGTCTTCATTATTGTGGGAGAAATGGCACTGAAACAAGACCATCTTTTACAAGCAGTTGATGCATGCTTTCAGTTATTTTACATTTTGAACATTGACTCTCCCAAGCCTGTTGCCACAGTAATTGCATTATCTGTACTAGCTGTTCTGTTTGTTTATTTGTGAATTTGTATTTATCTTGTAAACTGATACAATTGCAAGTAACCTAGGGAAGTGAGTAATAAAACAATTTCAACCAGTTATTTAATTAAATAGAAGTACTTGCAACTTTAAATGTAATGGAAATAAAATGTTTTCAAAATATTTGTATACTGTATATTATTTTTATATATATATATATATATATATATATATATATTTTTTTTTTTTTTTTTTTCCTCTAGAGACTGGTTTATAAATCTGGTTAAAACTCAAACTGGCGAACTGCACAAACTCAAAGAGTGGGAGTAGCAAAGCAAAGACATTGCTTCGATGTGGTCTGTGCAGTTTCCTCTTAAACTTGAAATGGAATTGATGTTCTCTCTCATTGTGCAGTTTGCCTACATGCACTACATTTATTCTGGTAAGTCTACAGTATATATTAATTAATGCTTTTTTATTTTTTTTCTGGCAGGTGGACAAAATGTTAATTCTGTTGTTTTGTTTTGTTTTTTTTCTTGCGGATGTTGTTAGAAGTAGAGAGCGACCGATATATTTTCCCCGATATTTAGGCATTTTACCATAATCGGTTATCGGTTTTGTAATATCGGGTTCACCGATAAACGCCGCCATCTTGTGGTTGTTTTGAGAGGAGGGAAGACCCGAAAACAACAGCGTGCAAAGGTAAAGCATAGCCTACTTTCTTGCTTTGCTGTAATTAGTCAACTTTATTTAATAAAACAGCCATTAATGCTCATATTAAATGTGACACATAAATGCCTGATATGTAACTAGTTTATGCAGCTCGGCTCTAAGAAATAGAGACGAACTTACAGTCATGTAAAATAATTCAAGTCCTGTCCCAATAAACATAACTTTGCCTGAATTAAATAATATACAGCTATGAATGAACACGTGTTGGAAATGAAAGCGCTGAATTTAATTCTCTCTCTGTTGTATGTTCATCAGAGGTAGGTGGGTAGTAACGAATTACATTTACTTCGTTACATTTACTTGAGTAAATTTTTGGGGTAACTAGTACTTTTAGAGTATATTTAAAGATAGGTACTTTTACTTTTACTGAAGTACATTTTTAGTGAAAAAACTTTACTTTTACTTTGCTACATTTGATGGCGTTCCTCCGTTACTGACAAAATTGTAATAAATATTAGATAAATAAAATAATTCGTTTACGTGACTTGATCTGAAGTCTCGCGAGACGTTGGAGAGGCTGCTTCGTGAGAGTCTGCTATGCATCTCCGCTTAAGTTCAGCGCGCGTTTAGAAAAATGATGGGTGAAGCAGAGGATGGCGTGTGTGAGCTATCGGGGGCAGATCACCCGTAGCTTCAAATCAACTCTGTTTTTTCACTTTAAGATGTGAGAAAGAACAGTTTCATAATGCGATGCAGGCTGTGTGCACCAAAAAAGCGACATCGCTGCGTACAAAAATTCCAGCTCCAACATGAAAAAACATGTAGCGGTAAGTGTCAATAGCCGCTTTTCCACTATCGGGCCGAACCGTTCTCTTCGCTTAACCGTTCCGTTCCGTGCCGATCCGGGCCAGTCAGAACGGATACGGTTTCATTTTCCACTATAGTGCCGATAACGGAACTCTTTGGGATGTAAATACAAATGCGTTAGTCGTTGCCTTGGTAACGCAATTGTAATATAAACAGATATATGATCAGATATTTCTGTTTTTGGGACTTCGTTAAATAACAGAAAAAAGGACACAACTATAAACAACGCAAAAAATAAAATAAACAGAAGGGACGACAGGTACAACGTTACCAACAAATGCTGAGGGGATATGCATGCCAACGGAGACGGACACAGAAGGTAAAACCTTTCTGAAAACTAACACATTTATTGACAGTATTATTGCATGAGCTGTGAACGCAGCGTAACAGCTGTTTACTTGGCTGTTTGATCATACAGCGCGCTTTAGCTTAGCACACACATTCTATCACGATAGTGGAAAAGCGGCTAATATGATGATGCCTATTTGAACCCTATTAATGGTAATTTGGTAACTATGGGCACTTTGACCCTATAGTACCATATCTCACACACTGTCCGAATGTTTTTCCTCATATGTCATTGTGCAAGCAATGACAAATATCTTGTGAACCTTACAAACAACACACGTTCGTAAGAAAACATTCATTCTAAACGTCTGCATGTTTTCATATCCATTTTCCAAAAATCTAAATAAAATGAAGTGCATACTGTGACGTTATACACAAATTCGTACACTAATGTGCCCATCACAGGACTGAGATAGGCTACTTTACTTCAGCCTATGTTTTATATAAACAAAACAAAGAGACTTTCAAGGAGAGGTGTGTGGAAGCTTTCCAAATAGTTTGAAATTCAAGGTTTTCGCTTCATATCAATCAGATCAGAAGTAACTAGTAACTAGCTACTTGAGTAGTTTTTCCATCGGATACTTTTTTACTCTTACTCAAGTAACTATTGGGATTGTTACTTTTACTCTTACTTGAGTAAATATTTCCATAAGTACTTTTACTTTTACTTGAGTACAGATTTTGGGTACTCTACCCACCTCTGATGTTCATTATACACTCAAAAAATGGTTTTGTGCCACTGTTCGTTTTACCCAGGTATTTATTGTTAAAACAACACACGTGTATTTGTTTTTCCACCAAAACACTATTGTATTGAGCTCTATTAATTTAAACTGTTTAAGTTTCCATTTTACTTGATTATCAATCGTTAAACTAACGTAAACGGTTTAATTTCGCCATTCAAAAAACCGGATATGACGTTTCCAACGCATTTTATGAAGACGGCGCGAAGGAGGTGTATCACGGCGTCGGAGCTAGAAGTACCAGTCAGGTAAGAAAATCTAAAGACTTCTTTGTGTTAAGTCAAAAACTTTAATTTCTGTAAGTGTTTTAGTATGCTTTTAGTGTTGTTTTGCAGTCGAGTTTAACTGGTATATTGCGCCGTTAATAGATGATTTCGTGCGGTTGGGATGTGAAAGCGCATATTGTAACGTTAGTGTATTTATACGTGTGCTTGTGGAACAAAGGATGCGGCGAATTATTAAAAATTCAAAGTGCTCTTCCGTCTCATTAAAGATAACGTATATAGGCAGTTAAATAAAACCTTCCTGTGCTCTTTCTAGGTTATTCAAGTCCCAGTAAAATTAGCGTTAGCTAAAGCACGAAAGCATTAACAATAAAGAATTGTGACAAGGCGGCTGTACAGTATTAAGTAGGAAACAGTACATCAAGGCAAACCAAAGGCAACATTAAACACTCACATTATAGGTAAAGGTAGTTAATCAAAAACAATAAAATAAAATGCAATATTGTGTTAAGAGAAAGTGTCCCCAACTAAGCAAGCCAGAGGCGACAGCGGCAAGGAACCAAAACTCCATCGGTGACAAATGGAGAAAAAAACCTTGGGAGAAACCAGGCTCAGTCGGGGGGCCAGTTCTCCTCTGGCCAAAGTTCCCGTGGTCTTGTGCCGACAGCCGTCTAGGTGATGTGGTCTTTAATGTGGATCCGTCTCTGGGGCTCATCTAGTTGATGTGGACTCCGCTGACATTCAGGGCTGTAGAGGTCGTCTCTAGGTGCTGATCCACCGTCTGGGCTGGGTTCGGACTGGATCCGGGGACTGCAGTGACCATCTGATCTGGATACGGACTGGATCTGGTGGTTAATGTGACCTCGGAATAAGAGAGAAACAGACTAATATTAGCGTAGATGCCATTCTTCTGACGATGCACCGAGTACATCGGGTGTTATGGGAAGTGTTCCCGGTTCCGGTTGACCTAATTAGTGCAGCCTAACAATCCTTTAACGGATTTGAATTATAAGAATGTGGATTTGTTATGTGTAAGCAAGGTTAAAGAGATGGGTCTTTAATCTAGATTTAAACTGACAGAGTGTGTCTGCGTCCCGAACATTGTAGGGTAGATTGTTCCAGAGTTTGGGTGCTAAATAAGAAAAAGATCTGCCGCCCGCGGTTGATTTTGATATTCTCGGTATTATCAAATTGCCAGAGTTTTGAGAACGCAGCGGACGTGAGGGACTATAATGCGATAAGAGCTCACTCAGGTACTGGGGAGCTAAACCATTCAGGGCTTTATAAGTAATTAGCAAGATTTTAAAATCTATACGATGTTTAATAGGGAGCCAGTGCAGTGTAGACAGAACCGGGCTAATATGATCATACTTTTTGGTTCTAGTAAGAACTCTAGCTGCTGCATTTTGGACCAGCTGGAGTTTGTTTATTAAGCGAGCAGAACAACCACCCAATAAAGCATTACAATAATCTAACCGTGAGGTCATAAACGCATGAATTAATGTTTCAGCATTTGACATTGATAGCATAGGTCGTAGTTTAGATATATTTTTGAGATGGAAAAAAATGCAGTTTTGCAAATACTAGAGATGTGGTTTTCAAAGGAAAGATTACCATCAAATAGCACACCTAGGTTCCTAACTGATGACGAAGAATTGACAGAACAGCCATCAAGTATTAGACAGTGTTTTAGGTTATTACACGCTGAGGTTTTAGGCCCAATAACTAACACCTCTGTTTTTTCAGAATTTAGCAGTAAGAAATTACTTGTCATCCAATTTTTTAACTCAACTACACAATCCATTAGTTTTTCAAATTGGTACGTTTCGCCAGGCCGCGAAGAAATATAGAGCTGGGTATCATCAGCATAGCAGTGAAAGCTAACACCATATTTCCTGATGATATCACCCAAGGGTAACATGTAAAGCGTAAAGAGTAACGGCCCTAGTACTGAGCCTTGTGGTACTCCATACTGCACTTGAGATCGATATGATACCTCATCATTTACTGCCACGAATTGATGGCGGTCAGATAGATACGATTTGAACCATGCCAATGCACTACCACTAATGCCAACATAATTCTCAAGTCTATTCAAGAGAATGTTGTGGTCAACAGTATCAAACGCAGCACTAAGATCCAGTAGCACTAACAGAGAGATACAACCACGATCGGATGATAAGAGTAGATCATTTGTAACTCTAATAAGAGCAGTCTCAGTACTATGGTACGGTCTAAAACCTGACTGAAAATCCTCACAGATATCATATTTCTGTAGGAAGGAAGATAACTGTGAGGATACAACCTTTTCTAATATCTTTGACAGAAATGGGAGATTCGAGATAGGTCTGTAATTAGTTAATTCGTTGGGGTCAAGTTGTGGTTTTTTAATTAGAGGCTTAATAGCAGCCAGTTTGAAGGTTTTGGGGACATATCCTAATGACAGTGATGAATTAATAATATTTAGCAGAGGATCTATGAGATCTGGAAGCATCTCTTTTAGTAGCCTAGATGGAATAGGGTCTAGCATACAAGTTGTTGGTTTAGATGATTTAACAAGTTTATACAATTCTTCCTGACCTATAGTAGAGAATGAGTTGAATTGTTCCCCAGGAGATCTATAGCGCACTATCTGATGCAACACTGTAATTGACGGCTGCATAGTGACAATTTTGTCTCTAATTGTATCGATCTTAGAAGTAAAGTAGTTCATAAAGTCATTACTGCTATGCTGATGGGCATAGTCAGTGCCTGTTGGTTCTTTATTTTTTGTTAACTTAGCCACTGTATTGAATAAATACCTAGGGTTATGTTTGTTTTCTTCTAAAAGAGTCGAAAAGTAGTCAGATCTGGCCGATTTTAACGCTTTTCTGTACGATAGGGTACATTCCCGCCAAGCAGTACGAAAAACCTCTAATTTTGTTTTCCTCCAGCTGCGCTCCATTTTCCGGGCTGCTCTCTTTAGGGCGCGAGTGTGCTCGTTATACCAGGGGGTCGGACTATTTTCCTTAATCTTCCTTAGGCGCAGAGGAGCGACCGTATCTAGAGTCCTGGAAAAGAGAGAGTCAATAGTTTCTGTTACTTCATCAAGTTTTTCTGAGCTATTGGACATGCTGAAGAATTCAGATAAGTCAGGAAGATTACTTAGAAAGCAATCTTTTGTAGTAGAAGTGATGGTTCTACCATACTTGTAATAAGGAGTTGAATTTACAGTTTTAGTTATCTGAAGTATACACGAGACTAGATAATGATCAGAGATATCATCACTTTGCTGCAGAATCTCAACGGCATTGACATCAATTCCATGTGACAGTATTAAGTCTAGAGTATGATTTCGACAATGAGTGGGACCTGACACGTGTTGTCTAACTCCAATAGAATTTAGAATGTCTGTAAATGCAGCTGCCAGCGTATCATTTTCAATATCAACATGGATGTTAAAGTCACCTACTATTAAGACCTTATCTGTAGCCAACACCAGCTCAGATATAAAATCAGCAAATTCTTGAAGAAAATCTGTATGGTGCCCTGGTGGCCTGTATACAGTAGCAAGTACAAACGTCATAGGGGATTTATCATTAACAATTGTTTCTCTGGATAATGTTATATGAAGCACCATTACTTCAAATGAGTTATACTTGAAATCCGCTCTCTGTGAAACACTAAAAATATTGCTATAAATTGTAGAAACACCTCCCCCTTTACCTTTTAGACGTGGCTCATGTTTATAACAGTAATCATGAGGAGTAGACTCGTTTAAGATAATGTAATCATCTGATTTTAGCCAGGTTTCTGTCAAACATAGCACATCTAGATTATGATCAATGATCATATCATTTACAAAAAGCGCTTTTGTAGAGAGGGACCTGATATTCAAAAGGCCAAGTTTTATCATTTGTTTCTCTGTATTATGTAAGTTTTTTATTTGTTGAACGTTGATTAGATTGTTACTCTTAAATTGGTTTGGACGTCTTTTGTATTGTCTAGCTCGGGAACAGACACAGTCTCTATAGCATGATATCTAGGTGTAAGGGTCTCTATGTGCTGAGAATTAACTGATTTTGGTGACGTGAGGCGGCTAGCAGACGGTCGGATTAGCCAGTCTGTCTGCTTCCTGACCTGGGCTCCAGTTAGTCAAGTGCAAACTCTAAGACTATATGCCATATTACTAGAGAGAAGAGCAGCACCACCCCTGGAGGGATGAAGACCATCTCTTTTCAACAGGTCAGGTCTGCCCCAAAAACTTGTCCAATTGTCTATGAAACCTATGTTATTCTGCGGGCACCACTTAGACATCCAGCCATTCAGTGACGACAGTCTGCTATGTATCTCGTCACCACGATACGCAGGGAGGGGGCCAGAGCAAATTACAGTGTCTGACATCGTACTTGCAAGTTCACACACCTCTTTAACATTATTTTTAGTGATCTCCGACTGGCGAAGTCGAACATCATTTGTGCCGACGTGATGTTCGACTTCGCCAAATGTGAACTGGCGGATGGTTAAGAAGCTGATGTGTCTTCTAGAAATCTAAACAAGTAAGACACTAAGATATATTGATATGTTATATGTTAATAAATTTATGTATGCATGTATTTGTGCGTGTGTGTGTGTATGAAGAGTTCATGTGTATATTTGTATATATTAAGAGTTAATTTGCAAGAACAGATAACTGTTTTTTTTTTTTTTTTAAATAATTATTCTGCATTCCAAGTAATATCAATCAAACTGTGGTTGGTTTATTTTGAATGAATATTAATAGCTCAAAAATACAGCTAACTAACACAATAAAACACAAAAAAACAAACACAAAAAAAACAACAACACACACAATAAAAAACGTTTTATGAATATTAATAAAAACGGATTTATTTGTTTTTGCAAATGAACTCTTCATATGTATATGTTTGTGTGTGTGTGTGTGTATTTAATGGGTACTTTTGACTCATTCCTTTTCTTAAAAATGGTTTGAATGCAGAAATGTGATGTTTATCATTTTATAAACTTAATGTTTTTGTGAAAAGCTGTGCCTGAACTATAAATCATGCTTTTTACAGTCATTTTATGACTTTAAATATGCTCCAGATCATGTCCACCCTTTTGGAATAATATACATGACAATAATCACACAAATCTTTTGATCACTGAATTTGTCTTTGCTGTTAAACTATATATGGGTGCTCTTGTAACAAATTGTACTTTATGTGTTTACAGATTTGTGCAGAATAACCATAGGTCCATTAGTGTCAGCTGTCTTTGCCAATGGGTGGATCCACACTGCAAAGCTTATGAAGATGATTGCAAACCGAAGAAGAGTCCTTGGACAAAGCATTAAACCCTCTTGGTCCCCACTACACAGGTAAGAACAGCTACACTCAACAAAAACTTTTGTAATCATGTTAAAGGGGTCATCAGATGCTGTTGATATGATTCTTTAGAGTCTTAATGAGAAGTCCATAGCATACTTTTGTTAAAATTTCTCAGTGGTAGTGTAAAAAACACCCATTTTACCATATCAAAATCAGCCCTTTTCAGAGTGGGCCATTCTGTTGCATGTTCCTTTAAATACAATAATGGTGGTCAGACTATTCTCAGCTCTCACTCGGCTCATTTAGGGCAGGTCTAAGATAAGACGGTCATGTAAATCAACTAATGTGGGAGCGGCCTTGATCGGTGTGACGTCACACCAACTAGAAGCTGAGAATGACCTGATTTGAAAAAAGGCATATTACTTATAAAGATTAAAAAATACCACTGGGTGGATTTTTATCATTATAGGGTGGTTGTGTACACATACTGCCGACATGCATATATGTTCAAACAACATGTAAAAGTGAGTTTTGGATCAGATGACCCCTTTAAAACATTGTCTCACCAGCCACTGAGTTTTAGGGTTATGGTCATAGGCATTAACAAAAAAGACAGATATAATAAGAATTGGGTTATTAATATAGTAAATATAAAATATATGGTATTACTGTAAACTGACAGATATTGCGAATACATTAACTTCCCAAAAACAATACATTCTAAAGCAAGGCAGGCGTGTCAAACCTGCTCTTGGAGAGCCAGTGTTCTGTAGAGTTTAGCTCCAACACCCCTGCCTGGAACTTTTAGTAAGACTTTGATTAGCAAACCTGTAAGACCTTCATTCATCTTCAAAATACAAATTAAGATATTTTTTGATAAAATCAGAGAGCTTTCTGACCCTGCATAGACATCAACACAACTGAAATATTCCCAAGCCCCGAAACGTAGTAAGGACTTCGCTATAATAGTCCATGTGACATCAGTGGTTCAACCATAATTTTACAAAGCTACAAGAATACTTTTTATGGGTAAAGAACACAAAAATAACTACTTTATTCAACAATTCTTCTCCTCCAAATCACGTATTTTGCCATTATGGAGAGTATCACGATGCATGCACATTGCTTTCCTCTGCAAGCAAACAAGGCCCAGCGCATGCATGTTCTACGTCAGCAGAATCACATGCATGCGTTATGCAAAGAGGTACTCTCGATAATGGTAGAAGACGTAATTTGGAGAAGAATTGTTGAATAAAGTCAATATTTTTGTTTTCTTTGCACACAAAAAGTATTCTCACTGCTTTGTAAAATTATGGTTGAACCACTGATTTTTACACTTTTACTGGTGTCCTTATTACGTTTCTGGGTCTGGGAGCATTTCAGTTGCGTTACTGTCTATGCTGGGTCAGAAAGCTCTCAGATTTCATCAAAAATATCTTAATTTGTGTTCTGAAGATGAATGAACGTCTTGTGGGTTTGGAACGACATGAGGGTGAGTAATTAATGACAGAATTTTCATTTTTGGGTGAACTATCCCTTTAATTGGGAATATTGCTAAACTCTGCAGGACAGTGACTTTCTGTGCTGATCTGGTCCAGTACTGTTATAGTTTCATTTTCCACTGTAATGTTAGTTAGAATTCCATCTGAACTGCTTGCCTGTACTTCCCGTAAGGAAATGATCAGACAGAATAATAATGACATTTTTCAAATGTGTTTTTTTTTTTTTTTTTTTTTTTTAAGAAAAATGTAAAGGCTAAATCTCATGAATTTTGTTGTCTGCATCTTTAGACTAATGACGTTGAAGTACCCAAATGAAGACACTAGCAGTGTTATTATGGAGTATATGGTAAGTTGTTTTATTTATTTATTTATTTATTTATTTATTGGTATTTTCAAGGATGATAAATGCTACGGTAAATTTAAGAATTTACAGTAAATTTAAGAATTTGAGTACTCCATTCTTTTAAATATCCTCTCTAGGATATAGACGTTGGCAACACTCAGGAGGTGATCCAGAGGAATCATGAGACTCTATGTCATACGATTTGAAGGTGCAGACGTCGAAGACAGCACAGCAGATGTTGGAGTGTTGGAAGATAAAGTTCTTCAGCACCTTAGCAGTAAACCCTATGAAAAAACATGTTGCTGGGACTGATATATGGACTAAACTTGAACTCCTGAAATCAGGTACACATTTGGAGTACTGCAGAAGTTATTTCTGGAGCCAGTTCCTGTTCCTGGATTAAGGTTTGATTGGTTACCTTTATATGCCAATTAGAAAATGACAGTAGTTTAATATTTCTGTAATTTTGTAATGTGGTTGTAACTGTAATTGTTGCTCTTGTTTAACAAATACACTTGATAATTTGTGACATCTTGTCTTTTGTGATTCATTGCAAAATAATCACACAAAAATGCTTTGTTGAAGGGAGTAACTTTAACTTGAAATCATTTAGTTAAAGTAACTAGAACCAATTGGATGGAACCGCTGTCCATAATTTAAATGAGTTGTCTGAAACAAACTTCCTTATGTTGATAAAGTGAAACATATTTAGCCAGTTTTTAATAAACCAAAACATGTTCACTAAACTTAACCGGTTTAAGTTACAGGGAAGTGAATAAATTGAGTTGGTTGGACATTACTATTTCACATAAATTCTTCCTCATTCAGCTGTGTTGTCACAACACAAAGAGTTTGCATAGATTCAAAAAATTCCATTCATGTTCATCAAAAACAATTTGGTTGTGTGGAACCACTGTCCATAATTGAATTAAGTAGGTTTAAAGAATCATTTTTTTGAGTGTAGTCTTATGAAGTCACATATAAGCTTAAACCGTCATAAAAAATAGCTCGAACTCACTTAATAATCCTTGCTTTAAATAAAATCTATAGATATAGTCCTAAAAGAGTTAAAGTATAAAGCAATGTTAGTTTCAATGTTAAACTTGGATATGCTATTAGCAGTGTTGGGAAGATTACTTTGGAAATGTAATAGGTTACAGATTACAAGTTACTCTATTTAAAATGTAATAAGTAGTGTAACTTTTCAATTACTTTATTAAAGTAATGTAACATTACTTTTAATTACTCTTTGATTACTTTTCTAAATTTCTAATATTTTCAACTGTTAATCATTTTGAAACATTTAAACCAGGCAGAGTTAACCTTACAGTAGCATTCAACACTGATTACTATCAGACTTTTAAAATCCTTTATCACTTGAATTAAGATTATAATAAGTAAGGGATAGTATACATCTTTTAACTGGCTGAATGTACATTATCTCACTTATTACACAGCTGCTTGATAGATTATTTAGATTTAGATAAATTATTAGCTTTAAGCTTTAAAATTTTATTAGCTAACCAAACGCAAAGCATATAGCACTGACTTAAGTCGCCCCCGAATGAGTCTGAGCTGTGTAATAATTTAATTGAAAGCACAGCCACCACAAATTCAGACTTTTTTTTTTTTTTACTTATATTTTTGGGCTTTTTATGCCTTTTATTGTGATAGGACAGTAGAAAGATGGCAGGAAAGAGCTGGGAGGAGAGATGGGAGCGGGATCGAAAAGGACATTGAGACGGGATCCGAACTCGGGTCACCGTGAGCGTAGTTGCGCTATATGTCATAACAAGATCATAACATAAATAACATCATAACACGAAATAGCTTAATAGCTATGATACTGGGTTTGAAATCAAATGTTTGCATAGTTATGACAGAAAAAATAGCATCTAACAATGCCTTGGAAAAAATAAAGTTTATGCATAAACCCAAATAGGAAATAAAACAGTTATCGAATAAGCATGTGTCCTGTTCTGTGTCCTAAACTCCTGAAACATTGGTGTCTCATTTTAGAGCAGTCAATACAATTTATGAAAGAAGTCAATTAAATCTGTAAGTGGGGGTGGGTGTGTGAAAAAATTCAGATGTAATCCCCTTTGTAATCACTGGCATTTTTCAAAAGTAACTGTAATTTAATTACATATTTTTTCTCAGTAACTGTAACTAATTACAATTACATTTATTTTGTAATTAAATTACGTAATTCCGTTACATGTAGCTAGTTACTCCCCAACACTGGCTATTAGGCACATACCCAATGGTTTGTGTGGAGAGTGGAGACTAAAGCTGCTAACAGGATGCGGAGGCGCCAGCGCGATCAACTAATCACATTGCTTTTAGTGGAAACTGAAATTTGAATTTGATTATTCCATAATTTTTGCTCATAAAGGTAGAGTAATACATCATTCGTAACTGTAAAGCGTCTGCTTTTATTTGTGTACTCACAATATCAATAAAACGTTGCAAATGGTGCTTTTATAAAACAATCATTATGTGCTTTCTGTTGTCTTCACAAAAATAAACAAACTCAGCGAATACAAACCGCACAGACATGATAAAAATACCTATAGAAAGCTCAAAATTGTTACTTAACGAAATAAATCAAATCAAAAACAAAAACTCTTTCATTATATAATCTGTAATGATGATTTTTAAAGGCGCGCCCAAAGAGAAGATGGCGAGTCCGGATCGGCAAATTTTTCAAAACACTAGTTTATTAATAAATCTAAAAAATCTCCTTACTATTTTCCCCTCGACACATTCATGGTAATTAGTTTCGCTTTGCAGCAAGCTTTAGCCTATTGCGTGCACTTGAACGTGAATCTCTTCCCGCTGCGGTGAAGGCGCGCTTGCTGATGCTGCTAATAGAGACGCTAAACTCATTCTGAGCCGGTCTCAAAAGTGAAAGCGAAAGTGAAGTTTTGTGTTGTTTTCACCAGCGCGGAATTTTTCATCACCATAAATTGTGGATGTCAAAAGTATAAAAATAAGAAAAAGCATAAAACAGACCCGAAGCCCGGCCCGCATCTGAGCTATGACGTGAATATTGGCCCGAAGCCCAGCCCTAGGGACGTAAAAAAAGTCGGGGCCCATCGGGCTCGGGGTGAAATGCAGGGCTCTAAGTTCACTCACCGGGTTGATGCTCTGACAGCCACCACATGTAACTTTTAACAAGATTCACAAGATTTTTCTAATACACTTCCAAATATGTACAACCCTATGGAAATTATGTATTGTCTTTGCCAGCAATCACAGTTTGAGCATACTTCTACGTAAATGCATAGATAAACCGTGCTGTCAACAGGCATTTCAGAATAGAACGACGAAAACAATATTAGTAATTCTGATATAACATGCCAGTTGAGAAATACAATGATGTTTTGTTTGTTATATTTGTTTGTTATATGCTAATTTTCAACACTTTTTAGGATGACTTAAAGGAGGAAAAAACAAAGTGAAAAGTATGGACTTAATTTACTCAGTCACTGATTTACTTTATAACAGTAAATGAATATCGGTTCTGCATATCGGTTATAGGGCACATAATTATGCAAATAATCGGTATCAGTATCGGTAATAAAAAAATCAATATCGGTCGATCGCTACTTAGCATCTGATGACCCCTTTAAAAAGAATGAAAAGGTACTTTAAATGTGAAATTAAAATCACCAGTATGTGGCATATCTAGTTCATCCAAAAAATAAAATTATGCCATTTAATCTCACTGGTACCAAATGCAAATGAGGCATTATTTAATGAAATATGCGGTAATTTGGATACATTTCTAGTACAAAAATCTAAACACTGGATTAAGTCAGTTTCAAAATTCTTGTTTAATTTTTTTGACATATTGAAGTCAAATGTTTTACAGAGTGAATTTTGGGTATCTCATTTTGTCACTTCATAATTCAGAAAATACTTGGACAGAAAACACTTTATTTTTACAGTTATTTTGGGGAATAAAATGTTGTATAAAATCAAGCAAATTATATATGTACAAATCCCTCTGTAAAAACCTTCAGGATATAAAGAGGAATAAACGTTTGGTGTGTGTAAGCACTACTGAAGTGGAGATTTATGACGTATGACTTTTTGTCCGCAGTAACAAAATAGACTCGCAGTGAAAACAATGAAAACTGCTGCAGTAGTGCAGAGGAGACTGTGGTATGCACAGGCCAATGCTCTCTGTTACAGTTTTTCTGAAATGCTAAAACACATTTTTTTGAAACCATCACTCATTTTCTCAAAACTTTAAACACAAATCCAAATGTTCAAAATAAATTCATCGCTGACTCTTATGGCAAAATCTAACAATCACTTTAAAACCATTTTACCAGTACTCAAAAAACAAACAAAGCTTTCAAATCATACACATAGTAGTCAATACTATACGCACTTGTCACGATTTAGCACAAAGGGAAATGTATATAAATAATTACAATTAATTATGATTAATTACAATTATTTATATCGGCTGCCAGTAGTAACTGTAGCAGAATCAATTTTCCATCAACTAATCTGTTCGCCCAGCGAACATTCAGCATAATTTTTATATCAACTCTAAGAAATGATAGATGCATTAGAGCATGTAGCCCGAATCAGAATCGTAAAAGGACATTAATTTGCAAGGCAGAGTCAGAATCAAAACTCATGTAATTTGTGTACAATAGTTTATTAACGAAGGACTAACACATAACTAATCTAAACAAACAAACATGAAATCACTCATACATGGGGGAAGGGTCAGTGAGAAGCAGTTAGAGAGAGACAAGGAAATGAAGCTATGAAAAGAGTCAGTTAACTGCCTGAGCAAAACCATCAGTGCTGTCTACAGCTTATACTAAACCTCTGTTTTGTTTAGTTAAATGTACGATACTTGCATTGCCTTGGTCGTTGAACAAGTGTCTGAATGCAGTCTCTGGTGAAAGTCTTGATGGTTTGGAGCAGTGGTGGTTTTGGAAGTGCAATCACGTTCTTCTGGGTCTGAAGAGTGATGAACTCCAAAGATGTTATGACTCAGTGGTGACTGGGAGTTTCTTCCCATGTGAAAAGTGAAAAAGAACCAAGAGCTGAGAGGGACCCAGCTGAAGTACTGTGATCTTTGGGGAATGGAAAGACAAGGCTGCAAGGCCTGGCGCACGCTTAGGGAAGTCCTGAAGAGTTCTAGCTCATCTTCTTAGGTTCTCCAAGAACCACTGACTGACTGAGGCGAGTCATGAAGATGAATTCCAGGGTTAAGTGGAACTGTCTGGCTCTTTGTGGTCGAGAGCCACAGCTCTGTATGTTGGGCCTGTCGGGCCCGCCGGGCACGCCCTGTGCCGGCTCAGGCTCCCCGTGGGTTCCTCCACACGGGCAGCAATCGGAAGATGTTGCAGACGAGCGAAGAGAGTGAAGAAGAGAGAAGAGATCGGTCGATGCCTTTAAACTCTCTGGAGGCTGTGCCTCCAGGAGGTCCATGAACCAATGGTAACTTTCGCCTTTGGAGGGAAAGTTTACGACTCTTTGTCCGTGAGCATGGTATTTTGCATATGTAATTCGATTGGGTGCTGATGCAAAAACTACTAAGGTTTCTTAAAACACTAATATGTTGCATAGGTATCAACATCTAATTTGCACCATCTTTTAGATCATCAAAATACGAATTCAAAGAAACCAAACATGACACAGGTGGTTTATACAACTAGTCATCTATCATAACGCATGCATAAAACAGTAGAAATACAAATACAACAGGCAAAATTAAAATACAATTTAGTAATACTGTACACAATGACCTGGGCTATGTGTGATAGGAAGGTCAAAGAAAGGTTTGTCTGTGAATGAATAGGAAAGAGTCTATTTCTATAGGCATTGTGTCTTTCCTATAGAGAAATATAGTGTGCTCCGTTTGCATTCCTTGAAGCAATAAAACCTGTAATATCAGATGGTCACCCTGGCAACTAAGCCCATTTGGGGTGTTAGTTGCTTTGGGGGGTTGTCTTCAAAACTCCAGCATATAGCTGGGTTGTTGGTTTTAAAGATTATTTGTTACAGTCAGGTCCATAAATATTGGGACATTGACACAATTCTAACATTTTTGGCTCTATACACCACCACAATGGATCTGAAATTAAACAAACAAGATGTGCTTTAACTGCAGACTGTCAGCTTTAATTTGAGGGTATTTACATCCAAATCAGGTGAACAATATAGGAATTACAACAGTTTGCATATGTGCCTCCCACTTGTTAAGGGACCAAAAGTAATGGGACAATTGGCTTCTCAGCTGTTCCATGGCCAGGTGTGTGTTATTCCCTCATTATCCCAATTACAATGAGCAGATAAAAGGTCCAGAGTTCATTTCAAGTGTGCTATTTGCATTTGGAATCTGTTGCTGTCAACTCTCAAGATGAGATCCAAAGAGCTGTCACTATCAGTGAAGCAAGCCATCATTAGGCTGAAAAAACAAAACAAACCCATCAGAGAGATAGCAAAAACATTAGGCGTGGCCAAAACAACTGTTTGGAACATTCTTAAAAAGAAGGAACGCACCAGTGAGCTCAGCAACACCAAAAGACCTGGAAGACCACGGAAAACAACTGTGGTGGATGACCGAAGAATTCTTTCCCTGGTGAAGAAAACACCCTTCGAACAGTTGGCCAGATCAAGAACACTCTCCAGGAGGTAGGTGTATGTGTGTCAAAGTCAACAATCAAGAGAAGACTTCACCAGAGTGAATACAGAGGGTTCACCACAAGATGTAAATCACTGGTGAGCCTCAAAAACAGGAAGGCCAGATTAGAGTTTGCCAAACGACATCTAAAAAAGCCTTCACAGTTTTGGAACAACATCCTATGGACAGATGAGACCAAGATCAACTTGTACCAGAGTGATGGGAGGAGAAGAGTATGGAGAAGGAAAGGAACTGCTCATGATCCTAAGCATACCACCTCATCAGTGAAGCATGGTGGTGGTAGTGTCATGGCGTGGGCATGTATGGCTGCCAATGGAACTGGTTCTCTTGTATTTATTGATGATGTGACTGCAGAAGCAGCAGGATGAATTCTGAAGTGTTTCGGGCAATATTATCCGCTCATATTCAGCCAAATGCTTCAGAACTCATTGGACGGCGCTTCACAGTGCAGATGGACAATGACCCAAAGCATACTGCAAAAGCAACCAAAGAGTTTTTTAAGGGAAAGAAGTGGAATGTTATGCAATAGCCAAGTCAATCACCTGACCTGAATCCGATTGAGCATGCATTTCACTTGCTGAAGACAAAACTGAAGGGAAAATGCCCCAAGAACAAGCAAGAACTGAAGACATTTGCAGTAGAGGCCTGGCAGAGCATCACCAGGGATGAAACCCAGCGTCTGGTGATGTCTGTGCGTTCCAGACTTCAGGCTGTAATTGACTGCAAAGGATTTGCAACCAAGTATTAAAAAAGTGAAAGTTTGATTTATTATGATTATTCTGTCCCATTACTTTTGGTCCCTTAACAAGTGGGAGGCACATATGCAAACTGTTGTAATTCCTACACGGTTCACCTGATTTGGATGTAAATATCCTCAAATTAAAGCTGACAGTCTGCAGTTAAAGCACATCTTGTTCGTTTAATTTCAAATCCATTGTGGTGGTGTATAGAGCCAAAAATGTTAGAATTGTGTCAATGTCCCAATATTTATGGACCTGACTGTAAATGTAACAAATAACTGTATGTCTGATTGGTCTAGATGCTACACACTACATATCATATATATATATATATATATATATATATATATATATATATATATATATATATATATATATATATATATAAATAATTATAATTATGCATATATGCACATATATGCTATTCACACTCTCAGATTGACAGATGCACCTGTGCCTTGTGAAGTGTGAAGAATTTTGTGTTATTGTGTGTAAACCATGACAGTCATGTTGTGGTTGTGCTTTCTTGTGTTTGGGGTTTTGAATCACAAGTTCATCACAGAGCAAATTGTGTCTTAGTGAGTGAGAATGTGTTTAGAGTTTTGCAAAAAGACTGCATGAGATCTGCAAACAGTGTCTAAACACCCTAAACTTGTTTAAGGTTTTGCAGAAAGAGTGATTTATTTGACAAATTGCTTTGGGCTGTTGAGAATTTGGTTTAGAGTATGGGGTTTAGTGTTTTAGCAAATGTGAAAAACTGTAACATGGGCTGATGGGCACAGAAAAAAATGCACTGCATGTAGGTGTGTCAAACGGGCCGTGCGTCAGGGCACTCAGCACATTTCCTGGATTCAAATTAAAAGAGCCATAGTGAAATTTAATGTACATGCTTCTGTGGCTTTGTAGTTTAATCGATGTCTTGTTATTTGATGTTATGTTTAATGCAGTAAATAAACATTTGTTTTTTCTATGTTTAGAGATGCAACGATTCCAATTTTCTTTCCAAGAACTATATTTGAAAAACAAACAAACAAAAAACTATACTTTTTTTCAATGCAAAAAAAAAAAAAAAAATAATAAAAGAAATTATTAAACATTACAATTCCCCTAATCTGAGATGTTCTCTTAAACAACTCTCAAAATAAAGTGTTCTGTGACTACAAAGAGGTAAAATAATTAACTAAAAATGAGTTAATAAAAAGATGTCATTTCCCACTATGTTATAAATGGTCATTTTTCCCCTTAACCTTATTAAATGTGTTGCCTTTCAACTTCTTACATTGTGTCAATTAATTCAGAAACTGTAGAGTTGTTACTACCTAACATGCTGGGTTGTTTTATTTAAGTCAACTATTGTTTAAAAATATTATATTGCTGGCTTAAAAATCACACAGAATTATAGGGACAACAGCAACAATCAAACAATGAACATTTATTATTAAGAAAGAACACCCATGGACAAAAAAAAGCATTGAATTAATCTGGGTAAATACAGAATAAATTTAACATGCATTTAAACTCATTTAACAAGCTATTTTCAAATAAAAATGTAACATTTAAAAGTAGCATTTTAATTTAAGTGTATTCAACCATTCGCTGTAATCACTTTCCCCAAAGTAGTGCTAATTCTCGTGCTGGTGTGTCGCTGTAATCTGAGCCGGTGAAGGGCCGCTATTCGCCGCAGGAATTAAAAGATCAGACCGCCACCTGTTTCATAACCTGCCCATAAACAAACAGTACTGAGATTAGAGAACATATTTTAACGTTAAAATTAAAAATTTGTTTTGATTTAACAAAACTAACTCAAGCCTCATCTGTCACAGCATATTTTAAGTCGTCCTAAATGTGACATCAAAACGGATCGGGGAATCGTCAGACTGACCGGCCGGTCACCGGTTTGGGCCGATCATGTTCCTGGCCGGTCGATCGGTGCATCTCTAGTTTTAACCTATTTGTGTTCAATTATTAAGCTAACCATAAATCATTTAAAGACTCAAATGATAAACAGCAATAAACCAATAGTGTACATTTTATGAAAAACTTGGAATTGTGTGATCAAACAACTCTTACCAAGAATAAGAAAATGACCAATAATAAAGGCTTCAACACGCCTGTTTAGCGTAAACACAAATGGACAAAACTGCAGTAGACCTTTAAAACCACTGCAGTTCCATCCTTAAGGTCATTTAATATTGTAACATCCAGCTGTTGTTCTCCAGAACGTGGGCTAGAACATGTTGTGACATTTTTAAAAAGCTATTTCAGTTTTACTATAGCGTGTAACACTACTCCAACAAAATTGCTAAAAAGCTATTTCAGTTTTATTAAATCGTATTACACTATTCACACACATCTGACTTCCGCGGCTAAAAGTGTAGTTTTTTTTTTTTTTTTTTTTTTTTTTCCTCAATACACCTCACAACTTTCAGCATTTGTATAAGCAAGAATAAAAATTGTCATGCCATATCGGCAGGTTCCCTCCTCTACACATCTCTCATCATGATGGTAACAGTCCCATTTTTTTATATAACGGCAGTAAATGAACCAAACTAACTTGAACATAAACACACATAACATTGGTAATGCAAAAATCCAACTGTCTTGCTTAACGCAAAAATAAGTAAACTCTAAAGAAATACCCATAATGCATTTGGCTGCTAGCACTGACTGCCAGGTCATTACAAATGTTTAATTCATGCCTACATTGCTAACATAAAAATCTGATAAGAATGTCCCATGTTTCTGCCACAATACAATGGTTAGAGTTACTACATTAAATCAGTGGTAAACCCACAGGTGTTAATAAGTGTTAATAAGCTGCTGTGTCATTTGAATTATTGAAGAAAGAGAGATTATTTGGAACACTCTCCTGCAGTTTGACTATATGTAATGTTGACGTCCTTAACGTTATTGTCTTGCATTTATCTTTCCTTAGAAAGACACCGTTTCCAGTTTGTTTACACCGTCCTCACCAAACCTGATGGGTTCTCCGGTCCTGTGTTCAGTGCAGTGGGTCTGAATGACGACAGATGGGTCTGTCACTACAGTAATGAAGAACAAACCTGGAAAAGAGACCATTCAGATGCAGAAATCTGGAGATATACCGAAGAACCTCGTGATTCTAGAGACTGGTTTATAAATCTGGTTAACACTCTGACAAACTGCACAAGCTCCAGATGTGATGGTGAACTCATTGGGTTTTTATTGGAATGACACTGATATATTTTTAAATGTCCAAATGCTTTTACGAGCCACTGTCATTTTTTAAATTACAACCTATTTTTCAACTTGTAATAATTTATGTTGTTGTTTATTATTTAATTATTAATTTACATGTTAGGCCTCCATACTCTACAGAGGAGAATCGGCTGTGAGGTGGAAAAACATCCAGATGGATCAGTGATGAATGTGAATGCATTTGATGAGTACGGACATGATGGAGAGGGTTTTATTGCCTTTGATATTGACACAATGCAATGGAAGGATAAAAGTCCAAAGGCAAAAGAAACAAAAATGAACTGGGACACTGACAGATTTCGTAATCAGTATCTCCAGTCATACCTCAACAACTGCATGCACTGGATCTCCACATTTAATGCGTCGATAAGCAGTATGTGTTGCTCTAATGCCTTCAGTGTTTTGAACTCAGTCATTTGTCTTTTTGTTCAGAATCAGGTGTTATTTAAATGGTTCCAATATCCTTTATTTATGATGTGTTTCTTGTTGCAGCTCCTCCAGCTCTTTACATGTTTAGATCTGCAGCTCCTCATGACCAAAGCAAGCTGATTCTGACCTGTCTGGCCACTGGTTTCCACCCCAAACACATAGAGATGAATGTCACACAAAACAACATCACACTCCAACCATTCAGCTCTACTGGAGTCAGACCCAACAATAACCAGACCTTTCAGATGAGAACCAGTGTGGAGATAAACAGAGATGAGAAACAGAGTTATGAGTGTCACGTCCTTCACAGTGGCCAGACTCTTATAAAATCATGGGGTAAATATGACCATATTAACAATCGGAAGTTAATATTGTGTGCAAAATTGTTGTACAGTAGCTTCCTACTCCAGTTGGCAGCTCAGAATTTCTCAAGACATAGTATTTACTTGTTGTATGAATTTATAGAATGGTTAGAACATTGTGTTGATTTTATTTTTTATTTTTTTTTTCCCCTGCAGATGGACATCTGGAATCTAGAAGTCATCATTGGGCAGCAGTAGCTGCAGGTGCCTTTACATTTGTGGTTCTGTGCATCTTTTGTTTAATCTACAAAAAAGAAGGTTAAGGTGAGTTTATAATTATTAATTAAAGTAATAATTGACCCTGAACTGAATGTCATTATTAAACTGTCATTATTTACTTACCCTCATATTACTCCATATTTTATGCAAAAATAGACATTTTTGATGAACTTTCACATGTATAGCACACTATAATAGCATGTTTCAAATATCATTTTTCTTATTCTCATTTGTTTTTAACCTGAGATGAATTCTTCAATGAATGTTTATTCAACATTTAAATATGGAGACCATGGTGTAAAATCTAGTATCTTAAAGGCTTTTGAGTTTAATATGCTCATGAATGGGGTTTATCAAGTAAAGCATATACTAAATAGGTATGAAATCAGCATGAGCTAATGCTAATGTTTTTTTAATAATATATTGTATCATCTCCAGGCTAGATGAACTAAGGTTTTGGCCTGTGACCGACCATAAATTCGTCAGGACCACCAGATGCAGCAGCAGTGGGTGAAACAAAGAGAGCTCTTTGAGATCTATCCAAATCCATTCATAACTATGTTTTCAAACCTTAAACTGATGCACACTACAACACAAACATCTTATACTTATTGAGAGAAATAAGTATTCCTTGTGACAGCAACGTGTAGCACAACATCTTACACAAACTCAGCTGTTATAAATTAATGGAATAAATTAATGCATGCATAACAGTTCAATCTTTTCCCATCATGTTTGAACTTAATGTGCTTGTAACATTATCAAATGTATTCTGGTTGTGGTTTGGAAAGTGAGAAATGCACTGATAAAACTTTAGTGACACTTTTCTAACTTTTTGTTTGGACTATGCAAATAAGCTCCACAGGAGGAAAGATGGAACCAGCCAATCACAGCACAGAAATGGAGAAGTGCCAAATTACAACCTCCTCCTCATCGGAAGGGGATAAAGGTACCCTTCCAAAAGACACTGTTACAACTGGCTCAAAATTGCAACATAAACGAGAGCCAACACGGACCAGCGAGTAGCGAAAGAAAGTAATTAATTTAACAAAAGCATAATTAACAAATGAATTTCAACAATCAGTAGTCAGTAACAGTGGAAGTCAGTGACGAAAGAATGCATGACAGAGGACTGTAGCTGAAGGTCTGAAGTGAATGTAACCAAAAACAAAGAACAAAAACAAAAAACAAAACAAAGAATCGTCAACAGCAAGCTGGCTAGCGTGGTAACATCGCGTCTCCTGTCCTCATCAACACCGCAGTTTTTAATAGCCCTGCATGATGAGCCTCAGGTGGAAAGACACGCCCACAACAACCACCATACCTGCAAACCAAAAGAAAGAGAAAAACAGGCCCAGCACCCGATGGGACGTAACACACTCCTTGTTCTGAGTCTGAGCCCTGTGATGGAGGGGACACTAACAGTCCAACAAAGTTCTGAGTCTCCTGTTTCAGTGTTGCGTGCTTCAAGCTAAGGACCTTCAGCACCTACTCCAGGGCCACATCTGTGTGTTCCAGATCTTAGGACCCTTGGTGCTCCAGGAGATTAGCATCCTACAGCACTTCATCTTCAAGGCTGTCAAAACGGATTCCTGCTCCTTACCCAACTGTACAGCTACCAGCGCAACCAGTGGGAGAAGTCACTGCCACCGTACTGCTCACTTGCATTTTATGCATCTTATGCACTATATTCATTTTTCATTCAAGGTATTCATTTAGTAGTTATTGATTACTCTTGTCTGTCCTTTGTTAATAAAATGTAAAATTTTGTTAATAAAATTGTTAATAAAAATCCAAGATCTGTACAGACCTTTGAAGTAACTTGAATTATTTGGCAAAGTGATATGGATGTGCGATGCGGTCAAGACCTGCCTGGAACTACTTTATCTGTGTATTAACTGCAAACAGTCAATCAGATTCAAGTATTTAACAGCACCGTAGTATATGTGACTGTGCATTACATTATAGAGAGCTTTGATTACATGCAACTAAATAAAATGTAAAACCCACAATTAGATTCAGACTTCAAATAAAAATATATATGAACAGCTGGTGCAACCCTATCCTGATCTGTACTATGCACTCTAAACTCTAGTCCTGGACGATCATCATTGCACATTTGTATTTATGGGTACTTCAGGACCAGCGTTGGGAAACACTGATATTAACGGTCTATCCTACGATCTTTAAACTATCCTTTGACTGTCTTTTGTTGACTTTGACAGCCTATAATATGAGTAGAATTGTAGCAAGTGTTAAAATATGTCCTGCTTTACATACTGTTATGCATTAAATTAATGTCTTGAATAAGTAACAAATACCCTTTATCTTTTTTGAGGTCACATGGATAAATTTGTTTGGTTTAAGTTAGCAGTATAAGTATGCCAAGTATGGGCTATAGCCCTATAATTTTGATTGTATTAATATTTCAAATTAAGAAGCAACAACTTTTTTTCTTATTTTTTACAGTTTTGTGTAAATTACTGTTGTCCTTTTTTATCTTCATCTTTTTTTTTTTTTTTTTTTTGTATATTTGTACATTTTCTATATTTGTATGACGCTAGCTCCCACAAACACTGCAGATGATGGGATGCAAATAAATCACTTTAAGCTTCTCTATTTTGTTAAGTGTTTTCCCTTACTCCTGTAGACCTTAATCGGTTAGATGCCATATTGCATTTTATGTGGATGAAAGCAGGGTGTGAGGAATAGACTTTATAATTCTATATCACAATTTTTGCAACTCACAACCCTTGAAACTGTTTTATGGAGTTTTTCAAGAAACATGTTTAATCAGCTGCACAATCAATATGTTGTTACACTCAGATCAGTGCAGATAATCACAACTTTTTTTTTCACAAATCACTGAATCATTTGACGAATTGAATCTATTCATTGAAACTGTTTGAACTGATGGAAATGAATCAAGCTTACTTTTTAGGTAAAATCACAAACTTAATGGCCAAATAACATTTGTTAATTGCAATGTTGCTTTAGTTTGTAAATATACTTTATAAACACAACAGGGAACAAATCATTGAATCATTTGAATCAATCATTGAAAAGATGGTTTAACCATTTTAAGTTCAAGTCAGAAACTTAATGGCCTAATAAAATCAGCATAATCTTGCAACAGCTTATGAATATGTGATTATGTAAACACAAATGTACCACATGCAAACAAGTCACTGGATCATTTGAATTGATTCATTGAAACAGAGAGTTTGAACTGATGGAAATGAATCAAACTTACTTGATAGATAATATCACAAACTTAATAGTCAATTAACATCACAATGTTGCCTTAGTTTATGAATAAAGTTTATAAACACAAAAGTGAACAAATCATTGAATAATTTGAATCGTTTCATTGAAATAGATGATTTCAACTACTTGAGTTCAAGCCAGAAACTTATTGGTCAAAAAAATCGAGGGAGCTCTAGCTCCCCCTTGCTGGAGGTAATGGGTGAAGATATACACCTAACCACACCCTAACCCTACCCCTTACCCCGTCCTAAACATAACTCCACCCATTAGTTCACGCAGAGGTGGAGCTGGACATCCAGAAAAGGGGAGCTGGAGGCCATTCGGCTCTGCAGTAGGGCTGGGCGATACTGCAAAATTTGGTATCGATCCGATACCAAGTAAATACAGGGCCAGTATCGCCGATATTGATACCGATACTGATACTTTTACTTTAAAAAGCATGCACTTGAAGTACCGCCGCATTTCAATTAAGGCATCAGTGCCAGTTGAGAGTCAAACTCTGTCTATATCCCACCTTTTGCAGCTGCCCCTGCAGACGAGGTTGAGGTAGTTGCAGTAGTCATTGCTGATGTAGAGGTTGTGGCTGAGCTTGAGCTTGGTTCAGGAGCAGACTCTGAACTGAGATCGGAGGTCTGGTTCATTGACTGAATTTCAGTGATGAGTCGACCTTTCACAGGTTCAACGTTTGCCATGTCATGAAATCCAAGGTTTTTAAATCGAATGTCCAGGTAGGTACTAACAGCCAGACCGTAAAAGGTTTCAATACCTCTGAAACGACGTTGGCATTGTGCTGACAACTCAGCAGCTAGCTTGCTACCTTGGCACTGATATGTTGCAGTTGATCTCAGAAGTAGTGACACCAGGGGAATCACCTTTGACACTGAAACATGTTTTTCAGTTGATATCTCTCTTGTTACTTCCTCAAATGGTCTCAGGGCATCAATGGACAGACTGATCACTGACCAGTCTTCCTCACCTAAGCACAGTGAAGTCTTTCCAAGAAGACAGAGGACTGTGGTAACAGCTTCCTTCTGCTCACATAGTCTGTTGAACATCTAGAACACAGAGTTCCATTTTGTTTCAACTGATTGTATCAGTTTGTGTTCTGGAGAATTTAGTTGTTTCTGAACTTCTTTGAGCTTCTCTGCTACTCTTGTGCTGTGGTGAAAGAAAGCTACAATAGCACTGCATCTCTGCTGGATGTCAAGAAGATCAGGGAGAGCTTTAATGGTGTCTTTTACTACTAAATTTAGCGTGTGTGCAAAACACGGATAATGTGCCCAACCTGCTTTGCGCACAGCTGCAACCATATTGGCACCATTGTCTGTTATTACAGCCTGAATTTTGTCTGTTATGCCCCATTCATCAGTGATTCTTTTTAATTGTGCGCAAATGTTGTCAGCTGTGTGTTGTCCTGAAAAACTACAGGTTTCTAGGACATAGGCTTGCATTTGCCAGTTCCTGTCAATAATATGGCATGAGACAGTTAAATAAGCCTCTGTGGCTCTTGATGTCCACATGTCTGTTGTAAGTACAGCACTGTTTGCATCATCTAGAGATTTTTTCACTTTTGAACGGCTCTCTTCATACATTGCTGGTATTTTCCCTTCCATTAAATTTTTCCTACTTGGAATCCTGTAATGTGGATCAAGTGTCCTGACAAAACTCCTAAAACCCTCATCTTTGAGCACAGAAAGAGGTTGCAGGTCCTTTGCAATCATTTCAGCAAGGCTCTTTGTAATTTCAATAGCTCTTGGGGAATCACCTAGGTAAAATAGAAAAATAATTAAGTATAGCCTAAAGCCTATCTTACCTATGTAGCCAAAATATAAATCCTATAGTGTCCCTTTCACAGTTAACACAAAAGGGATATTCAGACATTTTCATATTTTAAGTTTATGGTATACAGTGGTGGCCAGAATTATTAGAACACCTGTATTCTCACCAGCTAAAAAATGTTTTTAAGTGTTTTTAAAGGTTTTTTTTTTTTTCTACTAACACACTACAGCAAAAGATAACTGACTTAAAACCATTTTTTTAGCTGGTGAAAAAACTACTGTTCTAATCATTTTGGCCACCACTGTATATTTTTAAATTCCAAAATGATTCATATAAATAGCAGGTTTTAATGTGCTGACTATATAGGCTATATTTAATCAGCCTGATGATGAAAGTAACAAGTTCAACTATGACAAAGTATTGTTTTTTTTTTTTTTTTTTTTCTTCAAATTGGCATTAACTAATACCGAATGTCCTATATAACTCAAATATTAATTTCACCACTGTAGCTAGCTACCTGGATATTCATTGCCTCTCCGAAACGACTCGGCCAGTGACCTCTGTCTCATAGTGATGGGATTTATGGCTCTTTGAGGGGATCCGGATCTTGGCGATCCGTTCCTTTCAAAGAGCCGTTCAAAAGAACGGCTCTTTTGGCTCTTTTTAAATATTTAGTCAGTTTTAAGAAGCCAGCTTGGGGGCATCTCAGTTTATCCTGGAAATAATCACTGGAGGAATGATGAGGTGAGATTTGTAGTCAAATTAAAACTCAGATATCACACACCAATATCTGAGTTTGAATTATTCTGAAATATTGATTATTACCTCATTTGTCATGTGTGGACTATATTCCATAGGTTTGCACAACATTCCTCTGCTTAGACAGTGACATCACTATTTTGGATTTACCTTTAGTACAAAGTGTGTGTATGTGTAAAGCTACGTTGACTTATGTTATTCATACCTACTCACAAATAAACATCAAAAACAAAGCCGGCTACAATGAATTTCTGTGCAAAACAGCTTTTACTACAAACACTTCCACACAAGAACATTGTTATCACACAAGAACATTTTGATAGAAAACAAAAAATATTTAAAGTTTTAAATATATACTGTAGATAAAATTAGAATAAGATGGAAATGGAAATGTCTACATACAGTCCACTATTACTACTATTACTACTGTAAACTTTGCAAATAAGACATCAGCCCCTTCAAGTCTTAAATGAACAATAACAAAGTGGGCTGCAATGAATGTCTGTGCAAAACAGCTTTTAGTGAAAAATTCCTATACAAGAACAGTATCACAAAAGAACATTTTGATAGATAACAAAAACTATTTAAAGTATTAGACATATACTGTAGATAAAATTAGAATAAATAAAATGAAATGTCTACATACAGTCCACTATTACTACTATAACTACTGTAAACTTTGCAAATAGGAGATCAGCCCCTTCAAGTTTTAAATGAACACAAAATGCAATGTAATGCAATGTATGCAATGTTTTTTGATTGTTTGTTTGTTTGTTTGTTTTTTAACCGGAGTAAGCATGTGACGGCAGCGTGCACAAGTCATGGCTCTGCTCCTACCCAGTGACAGAGGCACGCAGGGGTTTTTTTTCCACCGGAGTACTCGCGTGAAGGATGCGTGCACAACTATCATCATGCTGTTAGACAGTAGCACCCCTGCTCTCACTGTTCTGTCTCGCGGAGGAGCTAATTTGTGTGCATCTGTGTGAAACACGCATAGGAAAAAAAGAACGACAGAAAGAACGGCTCCCGCCCAGCCGCGACTCGGCTCTCATCGTTCATGTTTATGAGCCGTTCAAAAGAATCGGTTCGTTCGCGAACGTCACAACTCTACTGTCTCAGGGCTGGCACTGCTGGGGGTCTGTCTGGAGGATTTGCCTCCTCTTCTCTCCTTTTTTGCAGCTCGGCATTCTCTTTTTCGTGTTGTTTTATGTGTTTGTGTAGATTTGTGGTGTTGCCACAGTATCGAATAGACTTTTTACAAACATCGCAGTTTGCAATATTTTCGTTTAATACAGTAAAATAACTCCAAACAGCGCTCCTCTTTCTTTCCTCTTTCTTTCAGAACAGCCAAAAGTGCTTGCGCTTTGGCGCTGCTGAGTCACGTGATGAAAGGACAACTAATAACAGCAGAGACATGTCCGCTCTTTTATGAAACAGGAGCAATGTACTTTAGCGTAAATTAGATGAAACTTAAATAAAAGTATCGATCTCGGAAGGCTACTATCGATCCGATATCAATACCAACGTTGGTATCGATACTATCGATATTAGGATCGATCCGCCCCTACTCTGCAGTAAGCAGTACTTGAAAACACCATCGTAATCTTCCGGCAGTTTAGGAATATATGATTATGTGTAAACAAAAACAAATGTAACTGTAAGAAAGGCCACCCCACGAAAGTGAACCATTCCAAACCCTCCCACCTGTATTCGTGATTTGGACTGTTCCCTACTTGGAATTTCCCTCACTGTGTAAATCAAGACGGTATTGAGGATGGATGGGTAGATGTGTTTTTAGTCAATAGTTGATAAGTTAAAGCAGTTAGTGCCCCGTTTAAAGTTTGTGTGGATAGATGTGTGCGTGCAACTAATCGTAAGTGCATTTACATATTTTCTTGTATGATAAGTTCACGAGAGAGATTAATGACTGATACAGCGACATTCTGCCTAAATGTTTACATTATTATTATATTAGCACATTATCCTGTGGACTAAATGTTATAATTCCTCTATGTTATTTGTTTAAATACTTAATGTCATATAATATATTAGGCTGTACGTGGAGTTAAAACGCATTTTTTAAGGAAAATGTGTGTAGTTCACATGTTGACAAGTTGGGTACCTAGTGTTTAATCATGTCGACATTTTCAATGGCTCTGGCTTTAACTGAAGCGCTACATTTTACGATTTGACGCCACATTAAGTGCGCCAAAACGGTATTTATTGTTTGAATTTATTAAAACTTACAAAACCTGAACGCTGAGACGTTGTTTCAGACCGCAAGGTTAGGGTGAAATCCCTTCAACCTGTACCCTGTACTTTCCTGTTTTAAAGTGTGTGTACTTGAATTTGAATCTCATGAGGTGTTTGCAAAGTTTGCAAACTGCTTCGACGTGGTCTGTGCATTTTCCTCGAAACATGAAATGAAATCGACGTTCTATCTCATTGTACAGTTTGCATACATAAGCTACGTTTATTCCGGTAAGTCATTCAATGTTTATTAGTTCATGCTTTTTTCTGGCGGCTGGACTAAATTTAGTTAATTCTGTTTTGTTTTAAGTCATGGTGCCATTACGCAGTAATTGTGATAATTATTAAACAGCAAACTGTCTAAAAGTAGTGGGGACTCAACTCCAAAAAGGTTGACAAGTGAAAAGAACTCCAAAAAGGAATCAAGTGAAAGAATGAACAAACCTATGAAGGAAAGATTTTTATAAGCATTTGAATATGGGACATGATGCAAAAGCGCTAGGATGCACTTACGCTTGGGGTGAATTTGCCTCTCATTTTCTCCAAAACTGTACAGTAAAATGACTTGGAAATTAATACAGTAATAGTCAGGGTGACTGTGAACAGGAATCAAGTGAAAGAATGAGCAAACCTATAAAGGAAAGATTTTTAAGAGTCCAACATACAGCAAAAGCAGCAATGTTGTGATTTTTTTCTTTTTTTTTTTTTTTTTTACTATTTAAAATAACTGATTTGTATTCGAATATATTTTAAAAAGTAATTTATTACTTTGATCAAAGCTAAATTTTAAGCATTATTACTCCAGTCTTCAGTGTCACATGATCCTTCAGAAATCATTCTAATATGCTGATTTGCTGCTCAAGAAACAATGTATTATATATATGTGTATATATATATATATATATATTGGTGTTAATAATATATAATATATTGTTGTTGGTGCTGTTATTATTATTTAAAACAATTGAGTACATTTTTCAGGATTCTTTGAATAGAAAATCCAAAGATCAGCATTTCTTAAAATTGTTCTTTTCTTTTTCTTTTTCTTTCTTTCTTTCTTTCTTTCCTTTTTTTTTGGAAAGACATTATGGAAATTAATACTTTTATTTAACAAGGATGCTTTAAATTGATCACAAATGATGATAAAGACATTTATTATTACAAAAGATTTTTATTTTAGATAAATGCTGTTCTTCTGAACTTCTATTCATCAAAGAAACATGAAAAATTGTACTCCTCTCTTTTCAACATAATAATATTAATAAATGTTTTCTGAGCAGCAAATTAGAATATTAGAATGTATTCAGATTCATTCAAATCAGTGTTAAAAACAAATCTGTAATTGTACTATTTTTTGCATTCTGATGGAAAATAGCAAAAAGTAACTATTCTGGTGTTGCTTTAACGGTCTTTTAAGGGTTAAACTAGATTTTATGCAGTAATATTCGTGAACAGCAATCTACTGAAAATATCAGCTAAAAGCATAAAGAAAACGCTGGTCTGACAGTGTCTTTACATCCATTTTGACTGCTTCCAGCACCCATACGCGGCTGGTGTGACCGCAGTGAATTTCCCTCACTGTGTAAATCAAGACGGTATTGAGGATGGATGTGTAGATGTGTTTCTAGTCCTGTGTTGTTGATTGTCCTGTGTACTTAATGTCATATTATATATTAGGCTGTACGTGGAGTTGAAACGCATTTCAAGGAAAATGTGTGTAGTTCACATGTTGACAAGTTGGGTACCTAGTGTTTTCAATGGCTCTGGCTTAGGTTTTTACCTGACTGCAGTAAAAAAAAATTAACTAATAGTTATCACCTTACTTACCCAGTTGATTGATTACATTGATAATTGCAAAAATTTTTTGTATTACAAGTTTTCTAAAATTTTAGGTGTAGATATGCAAATGAGGCATTATTTAATGAAAAATGTGCTAATTTGCATACATTTCTAGTACAAAAATCTAAACACTGGATGAAGTCAGTGAAACTGTGGTATGTACAGACTAACGCTCTCTGTTAGCGTGGATTGATGGACACTGGAAATTATCCTCAATGACTGCATGCAGGTGCGTTGTGAACTGTCCAAATGATGTTTACATGCTTATTTCCTGCACTCAAATGTAATATGTTATAGTGAATTTTCATTTACATGCTTCTGTGGCTCTGTAGTTTAATCAGTGTTTTGTTATTTGATGTTATGTTTAATGTGGTAAATATACATTTGTTTTTTCTCTGTTTCGAGATGCTACAGTTCCAATTTTTGGAAAAACAGAAGAACAAAAACAAACAAACAAACAAAAAGTATTTTCAATGCAAAAAAAAAAAAAAAAAAACACAAAAAACAAAAACATAATAAAACAAATTATCAAACATTACAATTCCCCCAATCTGAGATAAACTCTTAAACTCTTAAAATAAAGTGCTCTGTGACTACAAAGAGGTAAAAATTATTTTTTGAAAATTAGTTTAAAGTTACAAGTACCTTTATTAAATTAAATAACTGGTTGAAATTGTGTTTTCAGTCACTTTCTTATCACATTAGGTTATCTGCAATTGTACCAGTTTACAGGATAAATACAAATTCACAAACAAACAGAACAGCTGTTGTACAGACAATGCAATAGGTTGTTTGCACATGACGTCATTACTGTGGCGCGAAATGCAGCTGGAGGGCAGGAAGTGATATTTCTCCATAGGAATCACTAGCAGAAACTCAAAAATGCCTATGTTTTGCGTTGTTTATGGATGCTCAAATCGGTCAAACCGAGAAACCACAAAATATATTTTATCATGTATGACAATTTGCTGTTCATAAGGGCGGAAAGGCAAGAATTGACTAAAAAAGCGCAGGAAAATGTGGCTTGTAAATCTCCGTCTGTGGTCAGGAGGAGAGTCGGATAATGCTTTGATGTAATAATATGTTAAGATATTAATAAAGAAATATATAAATATATACAGGGTTTTCACCTAATGCTAAATGCCACACGTAGACACAATGTAAGATTTTATATTTGTAGTTCCGAGAGCGTCACTGATTATAACGGAACATTGTGAGATTGCAATAAATTGAAGTGAGTGACAGCATTTTAGTGACTATATGGAAGCGCTATTTGCTCGCTTTCTATAATCAGTTCAGAATTTGAATAAAAGTTTAGCTTTACGTGCTGTTAACAGGACTAATAGCCACAAAACCCTGCACATGCATTGAACTTTCGGGAGTGACTGAAAAAGAAGAACGGATGAGATGGAGGAATGTCTGTACTGTACAAGAGAAACGTATAAACAGAAAATCACAACATATGTTGGATGTGATCCTTATGTTATGTTGTTTATTTCAATCTCACAAGGCTCAATTGTAATCAACTGCAAATATAATATCTTATTTGCATTGCATGTACGTGTGGCATTTAGCATTGAGTGAATTCTCACTGTCTCACCCTGTATCTATTTATATATTTCTTTATATCTTAATATTATTATATCTTTTATAACCATTGATGACAACTATCTGACTCTTCCTCAGTTTACCAGCCACTTTCCCATTTTTTTTTTTCAGTCAAGTTTTGGTTTTCCTCCTTATGAACAGCAAATGTTCATACACGATATGAAATAAATTTCTCGGTTTGACAATTTCTATAAACAACTGAAAACATAGTCAAGATTCTGCTATTGAAACAGAGAAAATCACTTCCTACCCTCCATCTGCATTTCGCGCGTCCTTAGAATCACGTGATTGCAAACAACCTATTACAGCTGCAACAGGCTTGGGATACTCAATGTTCAAAATATAAAATAATCAAAAGCATGTATCAACTGCTTGTAAAAGATGGTCTTGTTTCAGTGCCATTTCTCCCACAATAATGAAGGCTTGATTTTATCCTAAAACTGCAGGACATGAGGAAATTGCCTTTGTTGCTCCTCCTCATCTAAATACAGAATTAAATTTTGTTGCTTTAACCAGAAATTTAAAATGGTAAATATGCACACATACATAGGGTCAAATAACACACAAAAAAATGTATTGTTATAAATGATGCACTTACCCACTTTATATGACAATGGAGGAGAATATCTGGCAGGGTTTTAATGCAACTTTAATGCTATCTCCAAGATTATGCTAAATAGAAAGAACAATGGATTAATCTCCAAACAAGAATGGAAAAAAATCTGCACTTTTCTAATCCATGGTAGCAGTCTTTCATTTGACTTCTTACTGTTGTAATAATGGATTAATGTCTGTTATATATCAATTCATTTAGCCGAGTGTTACAAGAGTGATGTTTGTATCATTGTAGACAGGTGTGGGGATTTTTGAACTCTTTCTGCATGTTACAGTTTTTAAGATAGCTGGTGGCAATATGCGTGCATCGATGACATTGAATGAAATGTACATTTAAAAACTATATCACACTTGTAATCGTGCTGTTAGACTTTGTATCAGCAGGCTGTGGTTATCTGTGGTCTCATACATGATTGATTGTAGTCTAATGCCAAATTCACACTACAAAGATGCCACAGAAGCACTTCTGAAAGTAGCATGTATGTGTCTTTATATACTATTTAATGCTGCTCAGGAGCACATAAATGCATTTACAGAGCAATTACAAGTGCATACTCAAGATACTGAAATGGGTCAGAGCTAGAATTTAGTCTTCCTTTTATTCTGCATTGCATCTTTACAGATAATTTTGAGCAGGCACAACCAGCCTTAACTCAGTTATGTAAAGACACCTTACACACTCTTGTCTGTGACATTGCAAGGGATGCATGAAACAAATGAAACTGTTTTGGGTGAATCATCAATCACTCATCCTTAAGTTGTATGAACTTCTGTTGAACAGACAGAAAAGAAGACTTTGAAGAATGTGTTTTTAGAAGAGTAAAAAAGAAACTTATAGAGATGTGAAATAACATGCATGAATAAATTATTTTTGTGTGTGTGTATGAATTAACCCTTTAAGTGTTTGTCGTGTGCTTGTCAGTACATAATGTAAAATATTACAATTTGGCATGAAAATACAGAGCAGGATTGTCTCACCAGAAGAAATATCCAAAAGATCCAAGGCTCTTTGTCTTGCAATATGCAAATATTTGTTAAGACCCATGCCCTTTACAGCTCAAAGTCTAACCATCCCTGATGTGTGGGTATAATACACCTTAGTCTAGAGCAATCTAAACTGGAAAAAAAATTAAAAAAAGAACAGTTAAAATCTAACGTTGACATAAGATGATGACATTTCCTACTTCAGTGTTCAAAATATAATTAAAATCTCACTTTTCTATCAGCTGAAAAACAGAGACATGCATTTTTTTATGGTTTATGGGTTCCATGTACTATTCTAATGATTTAATACTGTTTCAATACAGTTCACCAAAAATATTAAACATAAATCATTCCAAATAGTAAACAGATCAAAGCAGTAGTACATTTTAACTTGATTACGACTTCACATAAACACAAAAAAAATAAACATGAGAACATGATAAATAAAACAAATATCAACTACTATATGAATATTTTAAACCCATTTTAGTGTCCTTAATATACACACACATGCAGTATAAATATATATTACAAAAATTTTGTCTAAGCCCACAGGTGTTAACAAGTGTTAATAAGCTGCTGCGTCATTTGAATTATTCAAGAGAGAGAGATTATTTGGAAACACAGGCAGTTTGATTATATGTAATGTTGACATGTCCTTAACATTGTTGTTGTCTTGCATTAATCTTTCCTCAGAGAGACACCGTCTCCAGTTTGTTTACACCGTCCTCACCAAACCTGATGGGTTCTCCGGTCCTGTGTTCAGTGCAGTGGGTCTGTATGACGACAGACGGATCTCTCACTACAGTAATGAAGAACAAACCTGGAAAAGAGACTGTTCAGATGCAGAAATCTGGAGATATACCGAAGAACCTCAAGATTCTAGAGACTGGTTTATAAATCTGGTTAACACTCTGACAAACTGCACAAGCTCCAGATGTGATGGTGAATTCATTGGGGTTTTATTGGCATGACATTGATATATTTTTAAGTGTTAAAATGCTTTTACGAGCCACTGTAATTTTTAAATTTATAACAATCTAATTCTTCTTCTTCTTCTTCTTCTTCGTCTGAGTCTGAGTCTGAGTCTGAGTCTATGGCAGCCCACAGAACCGTTTGCGGGAAAGCTGAAATTTGCCACACTGATAGAGGACAGTCCCAACATTAACTACAGCAAATTTGGAGTCTCTAACTCAAACTCTCTAGTAACTTGTCAAAGTTTCACTTTTTTTCTCTGAATCTTTGGCTTATGCAGAGTGAAATGAAGCCCAAAATTCAAAAATCACAAGGTTTAATTTTTTATCTATAATTTTTTGTTAAAAAAAAACTACATTTTCGAACTCGTCCTAGACAGTTTGTCTAATTTTCACCAAAATTGGCTCAGATCATTTTCAGACCATGCTGGCAAAAAGTTCTGGAATTCAAGTTGATTAGTCAAACCGTTCTTGAATAATGCGCAAAGGAACTCGAAAAAATTTGAGGTTATATCTCCGCAATGGTTTGGCGTATTAAGACCAAACTTGGTGGGTTAAAGCTAAAGGGATACAGCTCTAGCTACTGGGTATGCGCACATCAATCTAACATTATTTTTGTCACACTGTACTACAATAATACTGTTTTTGTTTTATAGTAAGGGGTAAGTTTAGGGTTGGGGTAGGTGTAGACGTTAAAAAAAACAATCTAATAGGTAGAATAATTCATTTCATTGTTAGTTTCCGGTCGGAGCTGTATCTTTAGCCACAACCAACTTGGTGTGTGTTATAACAAACATGACCCCAGGCTACCATGCAGTGTTTCTGCACAGAGCCAACATAGTGGTCAGGAGATACGAAAAATGGCTATTTTTGCCCTGACAGTACTCAAAAAGTTTGGAGGCAGCGCCACTTTGTGGTCAAAAGTTATAATAAAATTTTGAAAAATGCTAATAACTTTTGTTTACATTAGCCTATTGTAATGAAACTAGCCTTGATGTATTCCTTGGGTCATGCTGAGAATATTGATACCAATTGTGCCAAAATTTGCTGAACTTCCTGTCTGCCATTTTGATTCATGTTGAAAACCTACTTTTTCAAACTCTTCCTAGACCATTGGTCCCATTTTTATGGATCATCTTCAGACCATGCTGACAAAAAGTGGATTTTGTGTTGATATATGAAATGGTTTTGAGAGTGATAAACTATTCAGTAACCATCAATAATGACATTTATAACACTGTTAATAACTTTTGATAACATTAGCCCATTGTAATTAAACTAGTCTCAGAATATTCCTATGCCGACAACATAGATATCAATTATTCCATAGTCAGCTGTACTTCCTGTCCGCCATTTTGATCTATTTTGAAAACCTACTTTTTCAAACTCCTCCTTGACCATTGCTCCGATTTTCACCAAAATTGAATCAGATCATCTTCAGACTGTGCTGACAAATGTTATGGATTTTGTGTTGATAGATGAGAATGTTTTTTTGTACAGCGCCACTACAAGTTTGAGGCATGATGCCAAAATGACTCTGAGGCTGTATATCTGCAAAGCTTTGACATAATGACACCAAACTTTTTGTGTCATTGTCACTTCACACAAAACATGCCACATCAATTTGATAACAGCGCCACCTATTGGTCAAAAGTGATAACCCATTAAATAATTTTACTAGTGATTGTTTTTATGATTTTTCAACCATTTTGACTAAATGTGTCTTAAAATGGCTTCAGTCACTCATTGCCTTCCTTGCCTATAGTGCTTGGCCCCGCAATCACTGCTTGCAGTTATATTAATTTATGTTACTTGTAGTAATTTACATTGTTGTTTTGGATTTATTTATTAATTTACATGTTAGGCCTCCATACTCTACAGAGAAGAATCGGCTGTGAGGTGGAAAAACATCCAGATGGATCAGTGATGAATGTGAATGTATTTGATGAGTATGGACATGATGGAGAGGACTTTATTGTCTTCAATACTGACACAATGCAATGGAAGGATAAAAGTCCAAAGGCTAAAGAAACCAAAATGAAATTGGACACTTACAGATTTCGCAATCAGTATCTCCAGTCATACCTCAACAACTGCACGGACTGGATCTTCACATTTAATGCTTTGATAATCAGTATGTGTTGCTCTAATGCCTTCAGTGTTTTAAACTCAGTCATTTGTCTTTTTGTTCAGAATCTGGTGTTATTTAAGTGGTTCCAATATCCTTTATTTATGATGTGCTTCTTATTGCAGCTCCTCCAGCTCTTTACATGTTTGCATCTGAAGTTCCTCATGACCAAAGCAAGCTGATTCTGACCTGTCTGGCCACTGGTTTCCACCCCAAACACATAGAGATGAACGTCACACAAAACAACATCACACTCCAACCATTCAGCTCTACTGGAGTCAGACCCAACAATAACCAGACCTTTCAGATGAGAACCAGTGTGGAGATAAACAGAGATGAGAAACAGAGTTATGAGTGTCACGTCCTTCACAGCAGTCAGATATGTACAACGTTATGGGGTAAATATAACCATATTAAGTCAGAAGTTAATATTGTGTGCAAAATTGTTGTACAGTAGCTTCCTACTCCAGCTGGCAGCCCAGGATTTCTCAAGACATAGTATTTACTTGTTGTATGAATTTATAGAATGGTTAACATTGTGTTTATTTTTTTTTCCTGCAGAAGGAAATCTGGAATCTAGAAGTCATCATTGGGCAGCAGTAGCTGCAGGTGCCTTTGCAGTTGCGGTTCTATACATCATGTCTTTAATCTACAAAAACAGAAGGTTAAATGGTGAGTATATAATAAAGTAATAATTAACCCAGAACTGAATGTCATTATATGTCATTATTTACTTGCCCTCATATTAATCCATATTGTACATAAAAATAGACATATATTCGATTAACAGCATGTATAGCACACTCTAATAGCATGTTTCAAATGTAATTTTTCTCATTCTCATTTGTCTTTAACCTGAAATTAATTATTTGGTGAAATATTTATTCAGTGTTTAAATATGGAGACCGGTGTAAAATCTAGTATCTTAAAGGCTTATGAGTTTAATATGCTCATGAATGGGGTTTATCAAGTGAAGCATATACTAAATAGGTATGAAATCAGCATGAGCTAATGCTAAAGTTTTCTAATAATATATTGCATCATCTCTAGGCTAGATGAACTATAATGGTTCCACCACAGAACATCGTTAGAACATCATCTCTGGGTCAGCAGATCTTCTGACTGCAAGTGATTCACATGAGAGCAGTGAATCAGTGGATCTCCACTTGGTATTCATGTTTTTAAGTGAGAAGCAAGATCTTGGATGTGTCGTCTATGATATCATGACTGTTTTAATGACACTATCAAGTACAGTGGGGCAAAAAAGTATTTAGTCAGCCACCAATTGTGTAAGTTCTTCCACTTAAAAAGATGAGAGAGGCCTGTAATTTTCATCATAGGTATACCTCAACTATGAGAGACAAAATGAGAAGAGAAAAAAAAAAAAAAATCCAGAAAATCACATTGTCTGATTTTTAAAGAATTTATTTGCAAATTATGGTGGAAAATAAGTATTTGGTCAATAACAAAAATTCATCTCAGTACTTTGTTATATACCCTTTGTTGGCAATGACAGAGGTCAAACGTTTTCTGTAAGTCTTCACAAGGTTTTTACACACTGTTGCTGGTATTTTGGCCCATTCCTCCATGCAGATCTCCTCTAGAGCAGTGATATTTTGGGGCTGTCGCTGGGCAACACAGACTTTCAGCTGCCTCCAAAGATTTTCTATGGGGTTGAGATCTGGAGACTGTCTAGGCCACTCCAGGACCTTGAAATGCTTCTTACGAAGCCACTCCTTCGTTAACCGGGCGGCGTGTTTGGGATCATTGTCATGCTGAAAGACCCAGCCACGTTTCATCTTCAATGCCCTTGCTGATGGAAGGAGGTTTTCACTCAAAATCTGACGATACATGGCCCCATTCATTCTTTCCTTTACACGGATCAGTCGTCCTGGTCCCTTTGCAGAAAAACAGCCCCAAAGCATGATGTTTCCACCCCCATGCTTCACAGTAGGTATGGTGTTCTTTGGATGCAACTCAGCATTCTTTCTCCTCCAAACATGACGAGTAGAGTTTTTACCAAAAAGTTCTATTTTGGTTTCATCTGACCATATGACATTCTACATTCAATCCTCTTCTGGATCAATTTTAAAGCTGTTTTGGCTGAACAGGTACGCCTGTACAAACATCTCCATCAATGCGTGATCAAAGAAATAGTCAGACGGCAAATAACTCTTAGAGAGAAATCACGACCAGCGTTGGAAAGGACGAAAACTTTTGCAAGAAAGTTTGTGAAACTGTACATTTTAACACTATTGTGTTGGTTTTACTGTTGAAGACTGCTTTAATAAAAAATATTTCTCATAATTGCTTTTGTTAGTGTTTCACATTACTAATTTTCATAGGCGTAATTTACAGGTGGGATGGACAGGACACTTTTTGCAAGGCTCGATATTGTTCCACCAGTTTTTTGAACATCTCGCGGCACGGAAGTACCTAATGCTGCTGAAGCATATTCCTTTCTGTTAAATAAGGTGCTGACGCTGGAAACTATTTTTTTCTGAAATCATGCTTAATGTTCGTTGCAATGTTAACTGGTGAGGGAACTGTCAATGCAGCTCGTTCACACGCGAACGCTTCAGTACAACGCTTATGACTCATTTCGGTTAAAAAACAAAACAAAATGCACGCAAATGTGTCTCTGATATAGGATCACTGATGAACATATTTGATTTTAATAAGGGGGGAAAAATTCATGTGGTGGCGGATTAGAACCCAAAACCTCTAAATCACTTAACGAAAATTCTACCACTAGACTATTAAAGATTGCAAACAAGTGATGTATGTCTATTTATGTATTCACTGACACTATTGATCTCGGGCTAATAATATAGTTTTATAGTACATGTAAGAATAAAATTATCATGTTGAAAACGAGCTTGATGTCAATACATTATGTACACATGATCAGAGCATGTAACCACAAAACATTTCATCTTACCTAAATAGCAGTAAAAGTTTTTAGCTAAGAGTTTTCCCTTAAAACCTATTCACAAAGCTGCTGAGACAAACTTTTACTAAGGAATAGAGCAAAGTCTTAAGCTAAGAGTAAGGGAGGGGTTAGTCTCGCGTAGCCAGACCTTCAGACTGACGGTCTGCCAACGTTCCGTGGGCGTGACGTCTGAGGCTGAGACTAGGGAGGGGTTGACCTCGTTGCTATGAATGATGTCGACATGCTTATTAACTATCCACACAATGATTGGCTGATAGGGGAGGGGTCTCTGTCAGACATTTATTCATAGAAATATTGTAATGTGCAATATTATGTTACCATATTCAAATAAATGTTTTAAAATAAAAATGTTGCCACATTCAAATAAAGATTTTAAAATGCAGGCTAAGTCTCACTAACTAAACATGTACAGTGGGTACAGAAAGTATTCAGACCCCCTTAAATTTTTTACTCTTTGTTATATTGCAGCCATTTGCTAAAATCATTTAAGTTCATGTTTTTTCCTCATTAATGTACACACAGCACCCCATATTGACAGAAAAACACAGAATTGTTGACATTTTTGCAGATTTATTAAAAAAGAAAAACTGAAATATCACATCGTCCTGAGTATTCAGACCCTTTGCTGTGACACTCATATATTTAACTCAGGTGCTGTCCATTTCTTCTGATCATCCTTGAGATGGTTCTACACCTTCATTTGAGTCCAGCTGTGTTTGATTATACTGATTGGACTTGATTAGGAAAGCCACACACCTGTCTATATAAGACCTTACAGCTCACAGTGCATGTCAGAGCAAATGAGAATCATGAGGTCAAAGGAACTGCCTGAAGAGCTCAGAGACAGAATTGTGGCAAGGCACAGATCTGGCCAAGGTTACAAAAAAATTCTGCTGCACTTAAGGTTCCTAAGAGCACAGTGGCCTCCATAATCCTTAAATGGAAGACGTTTGTGACGACCAGAACCCTTCCTAGAGCTGGCCGTCCGGCCAAACTGAGCTATCGGAGGAGAAGAGCCTTGGTGAGAGAGGAAAAGAAGAACCCAAAAATCACTGTGACTGGTTACAATCGAGGGAAAGATCAATGCGGCCAAGTACAGGGATATCCTGGACGAAAACCTTCTCCAGAGTGCTCAGGACCTCAGACTGGGCCAATGACCCTAAGCACACAGCTAAAATAATGAAGGAGTGGCTTCACAACAACTCCGTGACTGTTCTTGAATGGCCCAGCCAGAGCCCTGACTTAAACCCAATTGAGCATCTCTGGAGAGACCTAAAAATGGCTGTCCACCAACGTTTACCATCCAACCTGACAGAACTGGAGAGGATCTGCAAGGAGGAATGGCAGAGGATCCCTAAATCCAGGTGTGAAAAACTTGTTGCATCTTTCCCAAAAAGACTCATGGCTGTATTAGATCAAAAGGGTGCTTCTACTAAATACTGAGCAAAGGGTCTAAATACTTAGGACCATGTGATATTTCAGTTTTTCTTTTTTAAAAAATCTACAAAAATGTCAACAATTCTGTGTTTTTCTGTCAATATGGGTTGCTGTGTGTACATTAATGAAGAAAAAAAAAAAAGAACTTAAATGATTTTAGCAAATGGCTGCAATATAACAAAGAGTGAAAAATTTAAGGGGGTCTGAATACTTTCCGTACCCACTGTATATCTTCAGCCTCTTACATGTGCGCTCCTCGTATACAGTTAGTGGATATGCATATAAACAGCCTTTTAATTAACAGAGTAGAATAATCATAGGTGAAAGTAAGGCATGTAAACGTAAAAGAAAACCAAAATGGACGCAAGAACAACTCTTACTTCTTGCCCAGCTTGCTCATGAAAACAATGATATAATCAAAATTTGGAATTGGGATAACCTTACAAACTAAAGAAGATGTGTGAGAAAATATATGTGTGCAAATAAATGCAGCTTTCCCACTTTTGTTCAGAAGCAAAGATGACTGTGAAAAGCGTTGGTATTCTTTGCAAAGTCAGGCAAAGGCAGAGATTGCAGAATGCAAGCGACAAACAACTGCTACAGGTAAACGGACATTATTTTCAAGTTGACCATAATGTTTTCATGTAACCTTGTTATGCTATTGCAGATTAAAATCCTTAGCCTCATTAAAATATTTATTGCATTCATAAGGAGCTGCTATTTGAGGGTTGTCAAAACCTTGATCTGTGGCGTTGTTCGGTTGTTTCTATTTGTTGGTGAATTGACTGTGTCCCTGCAAGTTCTGCAACAGTCATAATACCTTCGCGATTAAGACCATACCTTCTTAAAAGCTCATTATCAGCAAATGTTTCTAAAATGTTTCTGTTCCGAGGCAGATAGCTGGCAACAGCCATTTTAGGATAGTTTTAGGACTTGATCTTAGTGACTTAGGAGTCCTCTCCACTACTCCTAACATTTCACAGATTTAGGAGCTAGTTTTAGTGCTAAAAGGCTTTGTGAAATACTCTTAGAGCAAAAATTAGGAGTCCTAAATTTAGGATTGACACGCCCATTATTTTTAAGATTTTCTCATAAATAGCTAAGTTATGAGATAGACTATTTTTATCCTTAAGATGTTTTAGGAATAGGGGCCCAGAATTTGGTGATGTGCGCGCGCAGTCAGCACAGGCTCAGAGGCGGATCTAGAAAATAAATTTTAGGGTGGCAAAGGGGTGGCAACACCAAAGCAAGCCCCCATGCATAGTTTTTGGGGATTTATAGTCTGACATATAGAGTTGTATTCCCAAATATTGCATTACCATTAAGTAATCATCTACTGTTTAAAATGAAAAAAAGAAATAACAACATTTCAGTGTCCATCATGGCACCAAGTCAGTAAACAGTATAAAAAAAACTTCAACAGGTTATACAGTAAATGTTTCTGAGCTTGTATCACTAAAGAAGACATGCGATTCTATTAAATTACTACTTAGATGGTATAAATCACATTTTAGTGCAAGTTCAAGATGTTAATGTCGATGATTTAATGTTAATTTCCTAACATTAGAAATAAATATTATAATGTCAAAGCAATGAAACTGGATCAGTTTTGGAAACAATGTTTGATTTTCTGTTATTAACAGAGGTGGGAATGTCTGTAATCACCCAGAACACACTGTAAACTATAAAATCTAGCAACACCCCAGCAACTGCATAACAAGGGCCTAGCAACCACCTAGCAACACTTTAGCAAACATCTAGAACATCTAACTGACCAAACTATTTATGTTTTTAAACAAGACAAGCCAGCATAAATTTGTCTTTCAAACGTTTCAATCTAGTTATTGCAGGTATTCTTAAATGCTTACAATACAGTAGGCTACACACAAAAAAAAAAAAGGGTTAAGTAAAATTTGACAGTCCCACTTTTGAAGGTGTACAACATGTGCTACAATTTACTGTACATATAGAATAGTGAAAGTCCATCGTCTAATGTACTGGTATTGTACTATGTAATTATACTGTATTTGTAAGTATATGTAAAATATTCGTTAATTTCTCTCCTCTCTCCGTTGTTGGATGCAGATATTCTGATTGGCGTGTCATCAGTTTTACTTAATGTTTAACTTACTTTTTGAGAAATGTGTCTTTGTTTTGAGCACTGAATGAATGATTGGGAAAGTGATGAGCCAACTAAAATCAGTTACATTGTGTTCACAATAGAGAAAACTGCGATATGACCAGATGCTCACCTAACTCTACTACTAACTAGAACTATTAGTTTCCGCGATCGGCATCTTCTTATTGATTTCATGCTATTACTGCCAATTTATAAAAATGCCTATGATGAACGCGGAGCGATCACCAAACAATTACGCGGTGAATCTCAGACATATCCGGACATGATTAGGTTTCTCAGAGGATTTCTGAGTTAGCCGAGAAGCAGTAATTTTCTGATTCACGAACAAATGCAAAACAATTCGTTAGTGAACTGGGCCGAGCTTTGTGTTTTTGACTCAAAAAGAACCGGTTCATAAGAGTCATTTGTTAATGAAGTCGAATAGACCAATTATCTGTTTGTAAACATTCGGGATGCGCGCGCAGCTTGGTTGCAGAAAATGCGGAGAGCTCGCCTTTACAGCTGGAGAATTACAAGGATACGGCACAAAATACTTGGATTTAAAAAGAGTATAGATTATATTAATTAGAGGTCATTTTCAAAATGTTATTCGCATATCACAACAGCTTGTCACCCAGCCATAAGCACTGTTATTCAAAGAAAGTGGCGTTAGATAGTCTTTCAGATCCGATGACGTTTTTCATTGGCGGTTCAATTGGCAGTCTGTGGAGCCATGGAATAAAAGAATAAAAGAAAACTAAATGTGATTTTATATTTCAAAATTCTGACTTTATTTTCGCAATTCCGATATTATATCCCACAACTCTAGAGGAAAAACAACTTGTGATTCTCTCAGAGTTTATATCCCACACTAGTTTTTTTTCCCTTAGAATTAACAAACTCACTAGTTAAATCGAGCTATAAAGTCCGAATTAGAAGACATAAACTTGCATTTGTGAGAAATAAAAATCAGAATTGTGAGATAACATAAAAAAGTGTTATGTTAAAAAGTTAATAGTAATAGGTTTAAATAATATTTCGTGCTGTAGCTGCAGGGCTAATACAGTACGTCCCCTATGAACTGCAAATGTGAATATTATGTAGACCTATAAATCAAATTTATGCTTTAAAAGTAGAGTAATCGTAGCAGTTTTCATCCATAGTATGTCTGTTTAAACGTCTGTGTTGGCGTCTTTGACTACAGTATTATATAAAAATTATTTGCATTCCGATTTTGACATCAAAAGGCACAAAAATATTTTTTTTCCTCTTATTCCATGGAGTGTAATCGTTTACCTCCACTTGCTACCGGTGTTTTTCTGCAACCACTATGCGCGCGCAGCTGCAAGTGACGTCACTGTGACGTCTACTCGAAATTGGTCTATACACTGTGCGCGTTGCGTGCGCGTGCAACCATCGTGCTCATTTTATTGAAAGATGTGTTTTTTGCCATTATTTTGCGTTAAGTTGTCATCGCTGCGGGTGAAAAGTAGCACATGAAACACTGATTACATTTATATTTTATTCTGTGATAATTCTGGGGTGGCACAGATTTTTCTTAGGGTGGCAGTTGACACCCCGTGCCACCCCGGTAGATCCGCCCCTGCAGACGTTTCCCGTCGTGCTTTTGGTCAGCGCAGTCGATGGAGAGCTACTGCGCCAGACTGCTCAATCCGACACAGCCACCTTGTTGTCCAAGAGTTTTTTGGCACACGTCAGCGTGACATCAGAGCAAGGCGGACGTTACTCGGACACATTTCTAACCGGCATGCCTCTTGCAGTGATCACCGGTGATCGATTCTGCGCATAATTTGCTCATCTCAAACGAGTCTATTCTCACTCACTAAAATGCAGCTTGGTTTGTGATGAACTTATAATGCGAAACACTAACACTGTGTGTGTGTGTGTGTTTTAGGTGTATTCATATAGGTGTGATATTTTATTTATTTTATTTTTTTTTTGAACGTGTGCATTTCATAAAAACTGTGTAGAAGTGAAATTATTTCCTCATGGATTTAAAGTCCAGGAACTCTGTCAAAAAGAGATGCCATGCAACAAAACAATAAAACTAATCTGGAGAAGAAAACTAATCTCAAAAGAGAGCAAACACCACCACCCCCTCTTGCCACTGATTAAAACTGAAACTAAATCCTGAGTGAATTTTGCAGATGCGCTGTGAAAAGACCGAACATGCATTAAACCTTCAACCAGACCACTAGACTCTGCGTTTGGACCGGTGGATGGAACCTTACAACTGTAATAAGTTTAGGGGGAAAAAATTACCATTTATAACATGACATAACATGACCATACAGAGGGATTTGCTCGTAAATAATTTGCTTGATTTTATTCCCCAAAATAACTGTAAAAATATAGTGTGTGTGTGTGTGTGTGTGTGTGTGTGTGTGTGTGTGTGGTAAATATATATACACACACACTCGTATTCACACTCTTCTGTACCTCTCAGATTGACAAATGCACCGGTGCCTTCTGTGCACTTTGAACTGGCTTATTTTTTATAATTTATATATTTAAATATTCAGAAACAAGTGTGAAGAATTTTGAGTTATTGTGTGTAAACGATGACAGTCATGTTGCAGTTGTGCCTAACTTTTGCTTTCTTGTGTTTAGGGTTTTGCATAATAATAAACTGTAGAGTTGTTATACCTAACATGCTGAGTTGTTTTATTTAAGCCAACTATTGTTTAAAAATATTGTATTGCTGGCTTAAAATGGTCTGGAAATTAAAAATCACACACAGAATTACAGAGACAACAGTAACAATCACACGATGAACATGTATTACTAAGAAAGAACACCCATGGACAAAAATAAGACAAAATAAATTTATCGGGGTGAATACAGCATACATTTTACATATATTTAAACTCATTTAGCAAGCTGTTTTGAAATAAAAATGTAACATTTAAAAGTAGCTTTTTAATTCAAGTGTATTCAACCATTCGCTGCAATCGCTTTTCACAGAAATTGTGCTAATTCTCGTGCTGGTGTGTCGCTGTAATCTGAGCCGGTGAAGGGCCGCTGTTCGCCGCAGGAATTACGAACCTCAGACCGCCACCTCGCGTTTCACTCGTAGCTAAAAGATGCCGTGACTGACTCCATAACCTGCCCATAAACAAACTGTACTGAGATTAGAGAACATATTTTAACGTTAAAATTAAAAATTTGTTTTGATTTCGGCAGTCTCTCACAAAAACTAACTCAAGCCTCATCTGCCACAACATATTTTAAGTCATCCTAAATGTGACATCAAAACGGATCGGGGAATCGTCAGACTGACCGTCCGGTCACCGGTTTGGGCCGATCATGTCCCTGGCCGGTCGATTGGTGCATCTCTAGTTTCAACCTATTTGTGTTCAATTATTAAGCTAACCATAAATCATTAAAGACTCAAATGATAAACAGCAATAAACCAATAGTGTACGTTTTATGAAAAACCTGGAATCGTAGAATCATACAACTCTTATCAAAAATAATAAAATGACCAGTAATAAAGGCTTTAACACGCCAGTTTAGTGTAACCCGCAGGAGACTTTCAAAAACCGCAGTTCCACCCCTTGAGTCATTTAATATTATAACAACCTCTGTTCTTCTCGGAATTGTCAGTTCTGGGTTTTGGTGTGCTACAGAACTCCTACTACTCACTTTCAGTTTTACTCAGCAGTGCCGTATAATTTACCCAAAATTTTCTTTTCTTCGCGGTAAGTGTAAGTATTTTCAAATATACTTCGTAACTTTCAATATTTTTACGGACAAAACCACAAATTGATATGGTCATATCGGCAAGTCCCTCCTCTACACATCTCTCTCCATGACGGTAAAAGTCCCATTTTTTTTTATATAACAGGGCAGTAAATGAACCAAACTAACTTGAACATAAACACACATAACATTGCTAATGCAAAAACCCAACCGTCTTGCTTAAATAACGCAAAAATAAGTAAACTCTAAAGAAATACCCGTAATGCACCTGTAACGGGGTTAAAAAGAACAATTTAGAGAGTGAAGACATTTAGGTGAATTTCATAAAATAAAATATTTGGTTGTATTTGTTGGTGTACGAAGGCTCCCCTCTTGTGGCTGTTAATGGTACTGCAGATGTAGTATTTTGTCCCTCTTCTCTTGCCGTACCGCAGCAGATTTGAGTGTCGCAGCTGCAGGTATGTACGATTTTTCACGCTCTAACTCATTAACATATTAATTGTGGAAGTATTATGTTTTATGTGACTACTTTTGACGCAATTGATTGGATTCACGTATTTGAACGTGTATATAATGTATTTAACACTTTAACGCAGTTGTTGAGGTCATTATGAATATATTGAATTTCCTCGTGCATTCACGAGCGGTAACGACTGCATTTCATGTGGTCATTGCGTCTGTCTTAAAATTTCTGATAATTAATTGTAATATGAGTAGAGTGAAAGTGTAATTTCTATTCTTCTAGTCATATGTATGTCTGCCGTATATTGTCTACAGCCAACCTGATTTGTACCCCTTTTTCTATTAAAAAGAGATGCTGTGGATAAAAAAAGCTGAAGAAACCCCTTGTGTGAGTGTGTCCTTCCACATCCGTAACACACCTGGCTGCTAGCACTGACTGCTGGGTCATTACAGTATGTTTAATTCATGCCTATGTTGTAAACATAAAAATCTGATATGAATGTCCCATGTTTCTGCCACAATACAATGGTTACAGTTACTACATTAAATCTGTGGTAAACCCATGGGTGTTAACAAGTGTTAATAAGCTGCTGTGTCATTTGAATTGTTGAAGAAAGAGAGATTATTTGGAGCACTCTCCTGCAGTTTGACTATATGTAATGTTGACGTCCTTAACGTTATTGTCTTGCATTTATCTTTCCTTAGAAAGACACCGTTTCCAGTTTGTTTACACCGTCCTCACCAAACCTGATGGGTTCTCCGGTCCTGTGTTCAGTGCAGTGGGTCTGTATGACGACAGACGTATCTGTCACTACAGTAATGAAGAACAAACCTGGAAAAGAGACCGTTCAGATGCAGAAATCTGGAGATATACCGAAGAACCTCATGATCCTAGAGACTGGTTTATAAATCTGGTTAACACTCTGACAAACTGCACAAGCTCCAGATGTGATGGTAAATTCTTTGGGTTTTTATTGGAATGACATTGATATATTTTTAAGTGTCCAAATGCTTTTACGGGCCACTGTCATTTTTAAATTACAATCTATGTTTTCAACTTGTAATAATTTATGTTGTTGTTTATTATTTAATTATTAATTTACATGTTAGGCCTCTATACTCTACAGAAGAGAATCGGCTGTGAGGTGGAAAAACATCCAGATGGATCAGTGATGAATGTGAATGCATTTGATGAGTACGGACATGATGGAGAGAATGTTATTGCCTTTAATATTGACACAATGCAATGGAAGGATAAAAGTCCAAAGAAGGCTAAAGAATCCAAAATGAAATGGGACACTGACAGATTTCGTAATCGGTATCTCCAGTCATACCTCAACAGCTGCATTGACTGGATCTCCACATTTAATGCGTCAATAAGCAGTATGTGTTGCCTTCAGTGTTTTAAACTCAATAATTTGTCTTTTAGTTCAGAATCGGGTGTTATTCGAGTGGTTCCAATATCCTTTATTTATGATGTGTGTCTTATTGCAGCTCCACCAGCTCTTTACATGTTTGCATCTGAAGTTCCTCATGACCAAAGCAAGCTGATTCTGACCTGTCTGGCCACTGGTTTCCACCCCAAACACATAGAGATGAATGTCACACAAAACAACATCACACTCCAACCATTCAGCTCTACTGGAGTCAGACCCAACAATAACCAGACCTTTCAGATGAGAACCAGTGTGGAGATAAACAGAGATGAGAAACAGAGTTATGAGTGTCACGTCCTTCACAGCAGTCAGATATGTACAATGTTATGGGGTAAATATAACCATATTAAGTCAGAAGTTAATATTGTGTGCAAAATTGTTGTACAGTAGCTTCCTACTCCAGCTGGCAGCCCAGGATTTCTCAAGACATAGTATTTACTTGTTGTATGAATTTATAGAATGGTTAACATTGTGTTTAATTTTTTTTTCCTGCAGAAGGAAATCTGGAATCTAGAAGTCATTATTGGGCAGCAGTAGCTGAAGGTGTTTTTGCAATTGCGGTTCTATACATCATGTCTTTAATCTACAAAAACAGAAGGTTAAATGGTGGGTATATAATAAAGTAATAATTAACCCAGAACTGAATGTCATTATATGTCATTATTTATTTGCCCTCATATTAATCCATATTGCACACAAAAATAGACATTTTTGATTAACAGCATGTATAGCACACTCTAATAGCATGTTTCAAATGTCATTTTTCTCATTCTCATTTGTCTTTAACTTGAAATTAATTATTTGATGAAATATTTATTCAGTGTTTAAATATGGAGACCATAGTGTAAACTCTAGTATCTTAAAAGCTTATGAGTTTAATATGCTCATGAATGGGGTTTATCAAGTGAAGCATATACTAAATAGGTATGAAATCAGCATGAGCTAATGCTAACGTTTTCTAATAATATATTGCATCATCTCTAGGCTAGATGAACTATAATGGTTCCACCACAGAACATCGTGAGAACATCATCTCGGGGTCAGCAGATCTTCTGACTGCAAGTGATTCACATGAGAGCAGTGAATCAGTGGATCTCCACTTGGTATTCATGTTTATCAGTGAGAAGCAAGATCCTGGATGTGTCGTCTATGATAATATCATCACTGTTTTAATGACACTATCAAGTATGTCAAAAAACAGTCCATTATGCACATTCATTTTTAACTTTATTTTTGCAGTGTTAGCTTTTTCATTAGGATTACAGGCCAACCTAAAATTTACACAAGAATTTATTTTGAAATTATAACAGTAATACATACTGTAAGGGAAACAGGTCAATTTATCTCAAAGGGAAGATTTTATAGGGAATTTGAACAGAATCACTGTTGATCACTGAGTCGGCCAGCAACTCACTGAACAAGCCGTATAACAAACTCTGCAGTGGATATTAATATCTTCCGTTACATGGTCTGAATTTTCCTGCTCTTGCAGGGAATAATTTGGACGTGATTTCTATAACAAGAATATATTACGTTTTACTAAGAATTGATTGATAGAAACATTGCATGGAAATTCAAACTCATACATACCCAACATGAATATAAACCTATAAACTATTCAATAGTTATTCAAAATACATACACAATGAGTGATTAGGACATGATAGTCAAATGTGTGGGTTACATACATAATACAGAGTTATGCATAGAAAAGATTAGTTGCTCATAAGTCCTTTTAACATCATTTAATTGCATATATACATGTAAAGGCAGTTTCTGTGCGGTTCTGTGAACGTGATGTTCTCTGAGCCGAAAGGTCAAAAGAGTATAGAAGGAATCTCAGTCTGGTCCTTGTCTTAGGCGGGGGACACCACCCAACAAAGTCTCTACTAATGATTTTCCTCATGTGATGGTCATGATGTGCTGTGTCTTTGATCATTAATCTTGGGTTTTTTGCCTCAAAATTGACAATCTCCTTCCTGTGTTGGAATTGTCAATAAGTGTTCTTTTGTGTTAATGTTCCAAGTTGTTCAAAGCTGTGAAGGAGTTGGTTGGTTAGGCTGGCAGGCTGGCGATAGGGCCTGATTTACGATCATCCATGTTGTCTTGGGCCTCTTTCTGGATTTCGGCTGCTCGGGTTTCAGCAATGTTCTGATCGAATTGTTAATCGATACCGAGGGATATTGAGAAGACCTCGTAATGAGCGAGTTGGGGTATAGGGGAGGAGCAGTTCACAGAGATAATGGGGAGCCAGGTTATGCAGTGCTTTAAAAGTGAGCAGGAGAATTTTGTATTTAATACGATATGCAACAGGACAGCAATGGAGACTAAACAAAACTGAAGTGATGTGAGCAGCAGAATTTTAGATGTATTGTACCCTGGAAATGGAACTGGCAGGTAAACCACTGAAAAGGGCATTACAATAATCAAGGCGAGATGTGACGAAATTATGAATAATGGTTTCAGCATCTTTAAGACTAATAAAAGCAGCACTTGGCAATGCGACGTAAATGTATGCTACATGTAAACTCTGAACACCCACAGTTGCTGCTTGTGGAAGAGCAATAGGAAGATATGTAAGAATGTGTAGTGGTGTTGGTGTAAATGAATAAGCAATGGTAAAATTCCTATTGATATTTAACACATTTATACAAAAATAATTTCCTTTTTGTATATATAGTATTGACTTTTCCCAGTACATTTGAAATCTGTATCTAAAATGCTCAGTGTAATACACGGACAAAACTGACATTCTTTTATAGTACAGAATATAACAGATGTGACCATTGACCACAAAACCAGTCTTAAGTACCACACATTTCACCCCAAAGAATAAATGAATAATGAAAAGTACATCCTGTACTGTATAGTGATTGTTTCATTTTTGTAAGATGTGCTTTGATTTATTTAAGAGGTTCGATTGTGACATCTAGTGGTGAAAAACGTTATGGCAATATTCTCAGGAACAATTTAAAAAATTGTGTTAGGGGTAAATTATGGCCTGGATCTTTTTTCTTTTCTTTTTTTTAAATGTATAGGTCTAATTTTTTATTTATTTATTTTTATTTTTTTTCAAAATTACATTTAGTACCACAAATAGTGTCATGACATATGTTACACAATTGAAATAATTTTTGTTTTTTAATGAAAATTAGGAGGGTGTATAATGTGATTAACTGTGATGAAAAAAATATTTTATGTGAAATTGTTTTGTGAGATTCACTCAGTTTTGAATTTTTTTGAGGTTTTCTGGGGATGTAAAACACACCAAGGTTCCTGGTGGATTTTGGCTGGTCTTGTACTGTAAAACTAAAAGTTGAACAGATTATTTTCAGTATGGATGAAACTGATCTGACCTGCCGTTGTCACCAGGAGCACAGAAAGCCACTGAGAAGATCGACATGTCGGGGGTATTGTTGTAATTCGCAAATGTAAATATAGATATGCTCTGAATATACAACTCAATGTTAAAAAAGACAGATTCAAATCAATATATTTACAGTCTATTACTATAGAAACCATAGTATTTCCTATAACCTGCATTTTTACGATAATGTTCAAAAGCAAATGTCAATAAAAGATTTATGTAACATTACATGCTGCTTACACCCCCTTAAAAAGGGTCTAGTGACACTTCTGCTACAGCTCTTCACTGTAAAAAAAAATCAGTAAAAATACAGTACAATATACCCTAATAATTAAAGGAAATTTTCCATTTTTGGTTTTTACAGGTGTTTTTCCGTATTTTTGAATTACGCTTTGCATTGTGGGAAGAAGAACGTTGGTGGCTTACATAGGCGCGAAAACAGTGAAGAGTATTGTACAGATGCTCATGTTTTCTTTTTTTTTTTTTTTTAATTCCGTCTGTTACTGTTTAAAGCTAAACTGTCTTTTACAATACAGGCATTTTGCCTCAGTTGACACATTGTTAAATGAATTGAGTATTTGATATTGTTTAGTCCTAACCCACTTAAGGCAAACAAAAGCCATTGCCCACATAGCAATTGACATCTGGCCCAGCTCTGGGCCAAGCAAGGAGTTACACTCGGCCCAAGTGCAGCAAAGAATTACGGCCCTTGTTTGGCCCAGATCTGGACTACAGACATGAGCCACACATGAGCCATAACTGGCCCAAATCTCAGCCAAATAGTAACTTGAGCCCTGAACTGAGCCAGAACAAGTTTTAATAGTGCTACACAATCTCAGCCTTCAGTAAACCACATAGAGACTAGTCTTAAACCAGAAGCCCCAAAACTGAGCCATGTCTAAAGGTGTAACTGTGTTTTACTGCTTATTGATGGATCCATGGCTGAGTTGGTTTTTGTTTTCCTTTTTTAGGCTCAGTTTTGGGGTTTCTGGTTAAAGACTAGACTCTATGTGGTTTACTGAAGGCTTGACTGGGTCCCAGATAGCAAGAGAGCAGGTGAAAACCATTGAATCAATGTTAAAAAATAGTTGATTTGTCAATGTTAATGTCATTAAATCAATTAATGTTGAAAAAATGTTGACATTTCAACAAACCACCATTACTGTGATCAGTGATTGCTTTAGTTGGGTTCTTGATTCTTGTTTTTCATTAAGTCAATTCTTTCTCTGTGCTATAATGGTGTTTCGATGTAAACACTTATGCTGTTGAAAAGAGATATTTTAAAATTAAGTTAAAGTGGATTGCTTTTTGCAGTGGGTGTCAACTGGCATTACAGTTGAGAAACAATTCTAAATAATATTGATGAATGTCATTACTGACGTAAATCTTTTGTAGCACAAATGCAAAAAAACAAAAATTCTGTGTTAATAAATGAAAAGATTTAGACATGAACACTCAACATACAAACCGCAACAATGGTGACAATCACCAAACTAATTCAGTTAAACAGATCACCTGCAATGCATGACTTTTTTACTATGTTGATACCCGGCATGCATTTCTGCATAGAATTTTCTTTTGCTGATTGTCACCATTGTTGAGTTTCATACGCTGAAACTTGATGTCTAATTGATTCAGTAACTTACAGATTTTTTTTTTATATATATTCTCTGTTAATTCATAAAAGTATGATAGTGGTTTTATTCAGCTTTAATCTCACATTGCAGTATCACACCATCATTCAAATGCCCAACACACTTGTGAGAAATTCATTATATAACCTTGCAATTATTACAGTCACCACCATCATCTAATCTCAGCGGATCTTAGCTTTTGTTGTCTTAAACAACATGTTTTCACACAATGTTACAAAAGACAAAAAAATCTAATGTTAAAGTACAAAGAGTCAAGAGCCCAACTAAAGTGATCACTGATCACAACAATGGTGGTTTGTTGAAATTATTTTTTTTTTCAACATTATTAGTAGAAGCAAAAGTTATATTAATTCATTAACACTGACAAATTAACTACTTTTAACATTGATTCAATGGTTGCTTGGGGGTAGCACTAATAAAACTTGTTCTGGCCCAGTTCAGGGCTGGTTATACGTTACTATTTGGCTGAGATTTGGGCCAGTTATGGCTCATGTGTGGCTCATGTCTGTAGTCCAGATCTGGGCCAAACAAGGGCTGTAATTCTTTGCTGCACTTGGGCCGAGTGTAACTCCTTGCTTGGCCCAGAGCTGGGCCAAATATCAATTGCTATGTGGGTGAATGCACTTTTAAGAATGTTTACATGAAGTAAAAATAAACCATGTTCAATTTGTATATTGTGCTGGATTTATTTGCTTTATATATATATATATATATATATATATAAATACACCATTACAACAGAAAAAGTCCTGTTTTTTTACCGGTAGCTGTACATTTACGGTACAAAGTCCAGGTAATGAGCTGCCAGTACTTTTTCCGTTTTTTTACGGAATTTTTTTTTACAGTGTTAGTCATTCACTACTTATCAGTGACAGACACATCAGGTAATTGTAATAAATGTGGTTGACCAGAAACTGTGGAACATGTGCTATTAAATTGTGTGGCATATAAAAGAGAACAAATTCAACAAATACAGAGGTTCTTTTGACAATTAAGACAGTGGTAAAGAATGCCTCAGCACAGTATAAAGTATATATATGTATGTATGTATGTATTTGTCACTGTCAGTGATATCCGTATTAATCCACACTCCAGTCCAGTTCGTAAAGGAAATGCATTAAAGAAAATGTGCGCATGCCCAGTCGCCATAGCTGTTTTGTGCCCAGAAGGGATTTCAGCTGCGGCCAGAAACTAACAATGAGTTCAATTTTCTAAGTATTAGATTGTGTTTTATTAACTTCTAGACCTACGCCAACCAGTTACAATAATGCAAAAGCAGTAATTATTGTTGTATGTTGTTCCGCTATACTGACGCATCCCCAGTAGCCACAGTTGTAACCCTTCTAGCCTCAACCGCACGTTCCTCTGAGCACCCGCTTTCTGCTGAGCAACCGTGGGCGTTTCTGACTTCGTGAGAGTTTTTCGAACTGGAGAATGTTGCAATGAAAATGATCCCCTCACCTGACTCCACCCCTAAACCTACCCGTCACTATGAATTCAGCCAATCAGGTAACATGGTCGACCCACCGATCTGGTAACACTCATTACCTTCCTCCTGGTTTCGGAGCTTTTTGTGACTTTTGATGCCCATGTGGTGTTTGCAAACATAAAATGTTTTGGCGTGGATGATGCATTTTCCTTTAAACTCGAAATGGAATTGACGTTCTCTGTCATTGTACAGTTTGCATTCATACGCTACGTTTATTCCGGTATGTCATTTAATATGTACTTATTTATTTTTTTTCTGGCGGCTGGACTAAACTTTAATTCTGTTTTTTCCTCTTGCGGTTGTTGTTAGAACTCCTGGTGCCATTGTGATTTGATTATAATAATTATTAAACGGCAAACTGGCTAAAAGTAGTAATGAGGACTTGACTCCAAAAGAGTTAAGAATTCCAAGATCGCTGAAATGTTCACTGGTTCTCAAATCCCTATATATTGCAGTTGAGTGGCAGCACGGGCTCATTGTGCACATAAGACGCTTACCACCGTTATTTAGATTTTAAATCCGAATTAACATTGTTATATAATCCGAATGCAATTTTTTTTAAATGCATTTTTAACTTCTGTAGTATATATTGAGATGCATATGCAAGTGGCAAAGCATGTAAAGCAGGGCGTCAAACTGGGGCGTTTAGATTCAACCCTAATTAAATGCATCTGATCCTTCAGGCTTGTTTGGAAACTACATTGTATGTGTGTTGGAACTTGGAGCTTGACACCTTTGATGTAAACACAGTCTATGGTATGCTTAAAAGATAGTAGGCTATCACAAACATTTTAAATTAAAACTTTGGCTACTTTAGTATTTTTCCTTGCTTTACCCATATAGCTAAAAGCCATGTGTTGACTCTGAAAGACAGACTTTAAATATGTGCATTTATGGTGTATTTAATACATTTCGTATCAATCCATGTTCGTTTTTACCATGAACAGTGCACAACAAAACGGAAGCGGAGCGGAAATGTTAGTGAGCTGCTGCAAACGCACAGCTTGGAACTTTTTTTTTTTTTTTTTTTTTTTTTTTTTTTTTTTATAAAGCTGCCATTGCTTCGGGGAGCGCGGGGCACAACCTAACGCTTTTTGAATTTCTTCAGTAAATTCACGTGGGGTTCAGAGTATCATTTTTATCCACATTAATTTCACACTTGTCTAGTACAAATATGTCGCTTTGTTTAATAATTACATGTTTTTCGTTATTTATCTAAAAAAAAGGAAGTGAAATGTGACAACATGCCCCGTAGTGGAGTACATTGTAACACTACCATGTGACGGCATAAAATGTTGTCTGGGTCCGTGTGTATAAAACTTATCAGAAATGCTCTTAAGAATAGTCTTAATCTTTGACTTGAGTGTTAAAAAATTCTTAGTAAAAAGTAGGACTTTTAGGAGACTTTTATAAAGAAGCTAAAAGCAACTTTCAGTAAAGTCTAAGAAAGATTCTTAAGTGTTGACTGAGGGGACACTTAAGTGTTGTGAACTAAGAACTACAATGATGTCAACCCAAAACGGCCGCCCTTGACCTCTGAATCAGCCAATAGTGAGCCTGCTCATCTGAAGTCACAGCAGCACAACACCAATCGTTTGATGTAACTACAATAACATTTTTTAATTAAGACACTATTTAATATTTAAATGCATTTTTTAAATGCAATCCTTTTCTATTGGTATGTCTCCTCGTTTACAGTTGGAGCAATGATGTGAACATGAGTTTCATCAACAACTCCAATAATACCAAGAAAGCCCATAATCCTCATAAATGTGGCTTGTTTTGCAGCATGGTTTGACGTTCAATTGGAAAGTCAATGAACTGCCATATAGTAGTGGTTAAGAGTGATGTCTGGACTTGAAATTTGACGTCTTCAACCTTAATAAAAAAAAATGTGTTTATGACTTTGTAAACATTTTGCATATTTGCTTAGAGTCAATTGTTTTATTTGTGATAATAACAATGAAACATGCCAAATTGTGTGGTCATCATTTTTGGCCATGCTGTCATACAAAGAAATTATGAAGACATGTAAAAACGAGAGGAACAACAAAATATTAATAACTGATTTTGTCATTCTCAGTGTGACAGTGTTGCCAATTTTGTGATTATTGTCAATAGATTTAGTGACTTCCTCACACCTTCTTTTTTTTTTTTTTCAAAAATCTAGCAACAAAATCAATTTCTTGGACAAATTATATCTAGATTCAGAGACTCTTCAATGATCTATATTTATATAGATCAGTGAACTCGCCATTATGATGTCATCTAGCAACATTTAACGACTAGCTTAGCTACTTTCAATAAAAAGCAGTTGTCAACACTGGTAAGTGTTTTTTTCCCTTGTATTTTGATGATTTAAGTGAAATGTGGGGTCAAAAAACCCTCCACACATCATCTTTTGGCCACTGTTGTGTTTGGTGGGGTTAGTGCCACAGTATTTAACACCTTACTTACTGTGTCATCAGCAGTACATTGATGCATTTTTCCAATTTTCCAGCCCAAAAATACAACTACTACGGTCATTTCTACAGTTAAGGGCATTGATTTGTAGAGTGAATAAACTTACGTTTTTCACTTGATAAGTAACCAAAAAAAAAAAAAAAAAGGTATCTTCATAATCAAGTTTGTATCATTTTATCAACTCCATATCATCATATAACTCCAATACATCATATCTTCATTGTAAAGTGTTTGTCTCCTCCTCTTTGCTGCCATCCCCACTGTAAAATCCAATAGTGTATCTTGCTTAGATATAATTAGTTATCTTTAGTTACTTGCTCTACTTACTAGGTTTTATTAAGTTACAGCTAATTTCAAGGTGAATAAAACAGTTTATTTGCTGCTTTGAGTAAGCCTTACTTAAAATATTCAAGTAGCCACAACGAAACCAATGACATGAATTCACCAGTGAGAGGCAGCAGTGCCCTAATGTGTTGCTAATGTGCAATAAAACCACAGAAGAAGAAATGAGGACAGTTAGAGCATGCACAGCAAGCAATGTTTTGAATTTGTGCTGACATCAGTTGGCTCTGGCTAACTTGCATTTTTACCACTGGACAAAGATGCTAAGGTAAGTTATCAAGAAATAATTGTGTGTAAATGTATTTTCCTGTCTGTTGCTAATTGTAAGAGACTTAAGCCAACTTTGTGCAGGGGCTGCGTGTAATGTAGCAAAAGACAAGTGATTCTGTTTAGACTAGATGCTTTTTTACTCTCACAAATGTAAAGCTTTTAGTTAGTTTTCTGTTTTGCTCCGAGTTGATGCAGCAAACGCATGTTGATTTTGATTTTTATTTTAATATGTCACAATTATAGCCATTGCATGATTACAGCTTTGTGGTTTAAACTTAATGAGCTCTTTGTCTCACAGTAATTGTTATTTCTTTGCTGAGTTGGAACACTTACTACAGTAATACAGAGGAAATGCGGCTTTTGAATTGATTTTATGACTGTGGCCTCAAATAAATAGAAATGTGTATACTTTCTTTTTCTTAATGTAACCTTTGTAAAGCATGCAAATATCAAGGAATGAATATTTCTGTAATCTGTAAGCCACAACACTAGTGAAACTTAATTTTATTTGTCATATTTAGGATAAGTGTTTGTGGCAACTGCCTTCTCTGAACAGCGGTCTTATCAGCACAGGCCTCACTAAACTGGAGGTGAGGTGTTTCATCTTAAGCTATTACACAGCAGTACACCAGTTTTTTTTTTTTTTTTTTTTGACTCCGTAATCACTGTGCTACACTATTTACAATTTCATAAAAAAAAAAAAAATCTTGCATATGCAGTATACCTGTAACCACTTTTTTTTTTTTTTTACACTCCTAGAACCCAGACTTGGTTAAGCAACAAGAACGGTTTGTCCTGACGGTGGAAAAGCAGCTCAAGTCTTCTGAAGAGAGCTGATTCCTTTATATGATCAACCGTCTACAGCTTAGGGTAAATAGGCATTCCTTAGAAAGCCAGAAATTTCTCAGATTTCATTAAAAAAAAATTTAAAGTCATGGATAAATAACAAATTTCAATTTTGGGTGAACTACTGAGTAGGCTGGACAGATAACACTGACAACTAATCATCCACATTTCCCTACTTAATATGGTTTTTGTTTGGTTTTTATACAGGTGTCTGAAGTTGATGCAGTCTTGGCACTAATATCTGTTGGGTTGCTGACCATCACTGAAAATGATTGCCTTAAATCAAGTAAGCGTTACTCTGGTGTTAGAGTAATGCTTACTTGGTTTAAGGCAATCGGTTTGCATGGTTTTAACAAGTAAATTACAGTTCTGTTCAAGTAAATACAACTAAGTGATTCTGAGTTACCAGAACTTGCATGTAAGTTTACAACACTAAATAAACCTTTGTAAGTATAAAATATTATTTCACTTGTTTTTTTCAAGGCAATCGGTTTGCATGCTTTTTTAAAATAACGTTTACTGATTAGAATTTACAGTGTAGGAGACCTCTCCAGCTCACTTAAATAATTTAGGAGCTGAGACCTAATACTTAGGAACCTTTATGAATCACTTTTATTCTTAACAAGGCTCTAGACTAACTTTTTGCACTGGTTGCAGTGGTGTGCCAAACTTTTTTTTTTCTTAGGTGCACCAACACAAAAGTTAGGTGCACCCAAATAATTATTTACATTTTTAATGTATTGTTTTCGTTATAATGTACTAATTCAAATTAGTAATCAATAATAATTATTTTTTTAATACTCGGCGTGCCTCCCTTGACATGCTCTTGCGTATGAACAGGCAGGCAGCAAATCTGGTGCTGGAGTTAGATGTGTTCCTGGGTCAGCATATTTTGTTGACCCTGGAACAACATTTTAATCGAAAAATGTAATCTTGACCACATCCCTACACCTAAACCTAACCTTACCCATGAGTAATCCCTAAAATCAGAGGAAATAATTAATGAATGACACTTATGTACAAGCACTAAACACTGATTGTAAGCCTAAACTTCACAAAAACTATAAACTGATTTTTCAAATCTGATTGGATAATCACAATGTTGTTCCAGGGTCAACAAAGGTGTTGATCCAGGAACATGTCGTACTTGGTAAAATCAGGTTGTGCGCGGGCGCATCAGGCGCAATCATCAAACATATTTCAAAGGAAGCCGGCGCCACGGTCCTTTACTGGGCGATTTGAGCGAATATTTGCATTTATTCACATGCGATTTAATTAGAAATGGTGGCCTGTCATGATTTTGGCTAATGCAAGACACAACTGAATGATGCACATCAGAGGGAATTTAGAAATTGGTATACGCAAAGCCGACTGATAAAGAAATGGGTATATGCAGGTTCTGCACTGCACCACTACATATTACCCTATACTCAATAGCATTAACACAGGCGTAACTTCCTTCAAACTTTATCTGGAATGTCACCTTTTCTGTCACAACTTTTCGAACAGGCGAACACACACACACACACACAAATGAAATTGTTTGCCTGATGAAAAAAAGTATTTAAAACGTGTTCACATTTTGGAAAATGTAGTATTTGCGTCATTATTGAATTATTTCATCCACCCGCGACCCACCTGCAAATAATCAGAATGCATTTTTTTTATTACCCGACCCACCCGACCCGCGGATATAACCGCCATCCGCGCATCACTAATTGCCGGCCATGGTCTTCCCACGCTCCCTTCACTATCTCTGATTGGTTTAGACCACGATATGGGCCTAATGTGTGTCTGTTGAACCACAGTCGCGGAGACTTTTTTTTGCCCTCGAACGGCTGGTCGCACCATTGAGAAATTAGGTCGCACTCTAGAGCCCTGCTTAAGTCTAGGAATAAGAATGGCATCATTCTTAGAATTTTGACACACTTAAGACTAAAATTTTACTCTGAGCGGCTTTATACCAGATCTAATGAAAAAATGTACAATACAAACTAAAATATTTTCTAATAAAATAAATTTATTAACGTTTTCAAAGAAAATAATGGCGTTTTTTAAGAATTAAAAAAAATCTAATTTTGGAGTTTGGGAATGAACACATCGCAAGCATGCGTGGGACGGCCCTGATTGCAACGCACAGCTATACAGTATAGTTCAAAACAACGTACAACGGTTTCTCATTAAAATCCATAAAGGTAAATGGTGTAAATTACATCGTTGGTGTAAATTACATCGCAAGTGTCACAGAATAGCATAGTTTAATAATAGCGGGCACAGTGTTACAACGTTCCCCATCAGCGCGACTGGAATTTAAAACTTGTTAGTGTCGTCTTCTGATTTACGAAGCATTTATAAACTGATAAATAACAGATTGGATATTAAAATAATAGCAGATTTGTCTCATTTTAAATGAATACTAACAACTGAGATGGCAAATTTATGCTACTTCAGCCAGACATTTATTTTTACTATGGTAAAATAAATATTCAGCGATATCTTCAAAAGGCTTTGGAATTTTGGCGCACTTTTTTCTATGTATAGTTTTGCTATGTCAACTATACTAAATACCGTAAGTTTGGTTATGTCAGCATGTGTGGAAATATTTTAAACCAGGTGTGTTACATTTAACCACGTGTGTTACAACTAACCCCGTGTTAGTTTGTGCCCCGCGCTCCCCTATTTATCTTGCAAGAGCTGGAAACACTACTAGTCCGACCACATCAGTGACCACTGCACACTTTTGCAAGATGAATAAGCAACCTTAGCTTCAAAAACTAGACCCAAAACAAGGCCAATATTATTAGATTTTTTTTTTTTATTATCATCATTATTATTTATTATCCATTGTTTATTATCAATAACTGGAATAACTGGACACTAAGGAAAGGACTAGATAATTGGTAAATGTGATTAAAAACAGACAAATTTATCCAAACTGATTACTTTTCTAAATTTCTAACTGTTTTCAACTGTTAATCCTTTTGAAACTTTGCCTCAAAAGTAAGCATATAATGCTGTAAATTTCAAATCTACAGAGGCGGGCATTTCTTCAACGGTCGACATTCGGGAGCGGCAAGAAGAACGATTCATAACTGTGGTAAGTGACGTATTTCAGTTTTTATTTTTGATGTTTGGTAACTGCAATACTATATTAAGGTGTCTACATTCGCGGTAACCGGAGATTAACGAATCCTCCGTCCGCGGGGCGCGAGGGAGACTTCTAACGTTACCGGGTTTAAGCAGCGCGGTCGCGGGAGGATTTCACAGGTTCCTCGGCCTTATAGCGGCTATAGGCGGAAAGTCTCTGGGTTCCTACGTTAAGAATTACACGCTTCACTGACAACAGTTGTGATTCACAGGAACGTCGTGTTGTTCAGCACACTTTCTCGTTAGTATTTTATGATGTAAATCAAATTTGCACAGGCAGTCATCTATTAACAGGGGCGCCGAAACGCGTGACGTTACTAAAGGCTCGCAACTCGCGGTCATCCCGCTCACGGAGGATCAGTGTATGTCACGTAAACTCTGAACGGTGCTGTTAAAGCGGTTAACGTAAGCACCGAGACGTGCCAGTACCTTTAATAACTTGCTAATTCTCTTATTGTTTGATTGTAATGCTTTTTGCTAACTTTGGTTTAAAGAATGAGTTAATTCAGCCCATCTTCCTGTCTGGCCTTTTCGCAGCATATATTCACTCAGGAGTAACGTTAACCTTACCAGGAGGAGACAGACGGAGATTTAGAATTCATTCAAAGGTAATGGTCTAAGAATTTGAATGCCTGAATTTTACGTGTAGATATGTTAGAAGATTTTTCTCAACTCCAGAATGGGACGATTTTTTAAGGGAGAATGATTCAGATGTCTCAAAAGCTTAAACTAATGTGAATTACATATTGTCTGTTTCCTGACTGTTTTGTAGGTATTTACAAGGAACAAAGATGTTGAAAGGAAAAGTTCCATCTAAAACCACAGGGCAAATAGTACAGAAGAAACCAGCTGAAGTGAACCCAAGATGCTACTCTTCTTTGCAAAGTGAAGGATTTTCAGCAGAATTTCTGAAATGTAAGAAGTTCATACACGCCAATATCCCCTTTTTCCTTTTATTATATTATTATATTATTTACACTAAGTCTACTCTAGTCTATACTCTACACTATTATCTACAAAAGTTTGGGATTAGTAAGATTTTTTTATGTTTCTTATGAAATAAGTTTCTTCTGCTCATCAAGGCTGCATTTAATTTATCAAAAATACAGAAAAAAATAATGTTGTGGAATATTATTACAATTTAAAATAATGATTTCTATTTTAATATACTTTAAAATGTAATTTATTTCTGAATTTTCAGAATTTTAATTACTCTAGTCTTCTCATTTCTCCAGTGTAACATGATCCTTTAGAAATCATTGTAATATGCTGATTTATTATCAATTTTAGAAACTGCTTAACACAGTTGTACTGCTTAATTTTTATTTTTTCGGAACCTGTGATGCTTTTTTCAGGATTCTTTCATGGATTTTTTTTTTTTTTTTTTTTTTTTTTTTAACTTTTATCCAACAAGTATGTGTTACATTGAAAGTGATAGTAAAGACTTACATTGTTAGATAATATTTCTGTTTTAAATAACTGATGTTCTTTTAAACCTATTAATCAAAGAATCCTAAAAAGTATCACAGGCTCCAAAACATACACTGACAGCATTGACAATGACATTGACAATTGAAAATAAATGAGAATGATCACTGACAGATCATGTAACACTGGTGTAATGATGCTGAAAATTCAGTTTTGTATCACAGAAATAAATTATTTTTTAAAGTATAGTAAAAAGGAAAACTTATTTTAAATTGTAATAATATTTCACAATATTACTTTTTTTTTCTTGTATTTTGGTTTAGATAAATGCAGGCTTGATGAGCATATATATATTTTTTAAAGAACATTAAAAATCATACTGATCTCCCAAACATTTTAATGGCAGTTTATCTGTATCTAATTGTAACAATCATCACTCTATCTGTCTTTGACTGTATCTGTCATCCCTCTGTCTGTATCTGACCGTATCACTGTTTTGTAAAAAATATCTAATGTATTTTCCTCTTTGTTCTTTTTCAATTTTTGTAGCCACTCTTTGCATCCTGGGATGGGACAGCGTCTGGAGCCGAACTGTTCTCCTTTTTTGATCAGAAGTTTTGTTGGACTCACTTGGGACCTTGTTGTTTTGCCATGTTGTGAAAATTATATATATGTTTCAAGTAAATATTTATTTTGGAATTCAAAATAATACTAAATGCACTGCTCTATGACATTTCTTTCATGCAAATTTGAGAGTCATATGTTAAATAAAATTTGATCTGTTTTTCAAGATTAAGATGTGTCAAATTATTATTTTTTTTAAATATTAGGTGCACTAAGTTTCACACTATACAACACTTTATGCAGTTAAATATTGTTTAAAGCTTATGCAGTTAATGAATTGTTTAAATTGCCAGTCATTAATATTCAGCAATCTGGAAAATATATACTGCATATATAGAATACACAAAAATAAAGTAGTTTACTGTAAAAAAAAAACACAGCAATGTAAAAAATACAGTTATTTGCTGTAATCAGGAAATACAGAATAATGCTGTAAATTTAAATTACAGTAACTGGCTGGCAACCCTGCTGCCAGTATAATGCTGTAAAATTTACAGGAAATTTTTTACAGTGTACAGTAGCACACAACACTAATTACTATCAGACTTACAAAATCCTTCATCACTTGAATTAAGATTATAATAATTTAATTTTAAAGCACAGCCACCACAAAATCAGACTTTAGCTCCTAGGTTAGGTTAAATACAGATTTAAAATCAGAAGATAGTTTAATAACTATGATACCGTTTTTATAATCAAATCCTTGCATAGCTATGACTGGAAACACTGGCATCTAACAATGCCTTGGGGCAAGGAAAAAAAAAGAAGCTTATTTATAAACCCAAATATGGAAATAAATCAGTTATTGAATAAGCATGTGTCCTAAACTTCTGAAACATTTTGTCTCATATTTTAGAGCAGTCAATGCAATTTGGGAAAGAAATTAATTTGGCAGGTTCTGCAATACTGTATGTGTAGGCCTACAGTATGTACTTTGAGCACTGCTGTTCATTGGCTCATTTGGGGCCAAATTTCTTTTGATTTTTTTTGATACATTTGTATTTTTGAAATATACACAACATTTTATTTTATTTTTTATGAATTTGATTTTAATCAAAATTACCAGTTGTTATAGTTTCTATTTTGTGCTGGTCAATTTTGAACAATAGATAAAATTGAACTTCTAGCAAAAACTGGAGAGAATTGCATGGGGCTGAGGGGCTCCTCTCCTAACAGATAAAATCTCACTCCAAACTTTTTCTAAAACTTGAGAGCCCTGGAAGAGGGCACACGCCATCCTCAGATCACTTGCGAGAATAGTTTTGGAGATGGAAAAGGAGAATTAAAGAAGACAAGAGCACTAAGGGGGTGCTTTAATATAGCCACATATTTATAATAATTTAAACTCGAACCATATCTGCATTAGTAGGGTAGACCGGGTACAGTTGTTACACTTTTTGCTTTTTACGTTGCCACACCAAAACTAGGGACTTAAAAGAAGTGATTTTTCATGTGACATTTCCTTTACTTGTCTACTAAAATATTAATACCCATGTACAGAGACACCCATCCGTAATGCTGTAAAGCTGCCAAACCAATTTATTGCAAATGTAAAATGCCTTTAAAAATTAATATTCAGCAGCTATTTCCATTCAATATTTTATTTGATTATTTGTTTAAAGTAGTTCATTTGTAAAAGTAATTATAGTAATGGCAAACAGCGATACAATATTTAATTTCAGTTCATCGTTTGAATAGTAACAGTTGAAAAGTTGAGTAACAGTAAAACACACTGAACAATTATAGACTGCAATAATAAAACGGATCAAATGCAAAGAATAACCTAATAAACATAACAATAAACTTAATAAATAAAACATAACAATAGCCTAATAAACCATAAAAACAAATCAAAGGTCATTCAAAGGTCATGTAGGGATGAGAAGCTATTCAATGTGGAAGGCATGTGAAGTAAAAATGTACCTTAGAAAAAAAAAACTTTCGCCGATATCTAAAAAGCACATGTTCTTCAAATTTCCCATGATTGAAGAGGACGCTAATACCCATGTGCGAAGCAAATATCACTTTTTAGACTTGTTGTACACCCACGTTTTTAAAGGTGTTTTAAATGTACACATGTACTGACTGTACCCGGTCTACCCTATTACTGCTCAATTATTCATTGATTTGATGATTAATGCGTTATAAAATATTTTACAAATTAAATTAGGTCCATTTTAATCCCCTACACCGTTCACCTTCTCCCATGTTTCCTTCATCTCTGGTGGCCTTGTTTGTCTGTTTACATCTACTAACCAAAGTCACGTGTCTGCACATTAAATGCGATTGTGGATTTTACTCCAATAAGGGGAGCGTTGTGCGATGACGAACAACACTAAACACATGAATTATTGCACTGATTAGCCATTAGCTGCGAGCAGACAGTTTCAACAATATATTGAAAGAAATAGCGACCTTAAATGTAAACAATCGAAGTTTCTTGTCACGCTGCCATATTTTTAAATGTATTTATTTATTATTATTATTATTATTATTATTATTATTATTATTATTATTATTTTGCACCTTAACAAAGATAGAAGCATGGACCATTTTTAAGGGGGCTATAGCTTCATAAACTCTACACGAATTTGTGATTGCCTTAGTCCCCTTTAAATTTCATATGAAAACGGCGGCAGACTTTGGCTCCTCTCCTCGTCGCACCATAACTGTTTCCTCCAGCGAAAATAAAGCCCTTAACGTATATGAATGCATACTTTATAAATCCATCTTTTGCCTACTCTTCAATAATTCTGCAAATAACTGTGGCCAATGATAATTAGAGAAAAAAATATTCATAATGTGATTTTGCTTAAAGAGTTAGATTTTTATGATTTGTATTTTTTTTTTTTTTTTTTTTTGAAAGATATCAAAAGGATAAACAATGCATATTTATTTTAAAACCTTTGATTATATGTTCTTAGGGTGCCGTTATAATACTGTGTAATACTATGACCCTCTCTCTCTCTCTCCTCTCTCTGATAAAAGAATTTATTGCAAAGATATTTCTATGCATTCCTTTTCTTTTATCTGACTCCTGATGTGTGCAGTTTGCTTGCTTTAAAAAAAAATATTTCTCTTGTTCATGTCTCTTGTATAATTTTAAGCCTTTTTTTTTTTTTTTTTGGTTCATTCAATGTTTTACAGGCAACCTCTGTCATGCTAATTCAGATTAGCACAATTGGTTTTAAATTAAACTAGTGTAGTTTAGTTCAGGACTCTATAGTCCAGGAGTTAGTAATCTGTACTTAATCTGTGTTTTCAGAAAGCCAGAAAGCTGCCCCCATATGGAATGGCAAGCCCCCCACCCTTGTATAAAATATTCACCACCGCAGTGCTGCAAGGATGCTGGCGGACTTGTTTCAGGCTCCCAAAACACTTGGAAACACCTACCAACTGTAGACTTATATGATAGATTTTTTTTTTTTTTTTTTTTTTAAACATATAAACTAATGCCTTTGTGTGGACGGGCCCTGAGTTTTGCTCTCTAAGTGAACAAATGTTGTATATGTGTCTTCACACATCTGTGTGTTAAAAAAGGTCATGTAAGGATGAGAACAAATGAGTGTGGCATTTAAATAGCAGTGTTTCCCAAATTAAATAAAACTCGAACTAAAGAGCTGTGTTTTGAGTTTTGCAAAAAGTTTTTTTACAGTAGTTTTACTAAGTGGGCCACAAGTATTAATGTCTAAGCAGTTTTAAAAGACTGTAACAATATTGTTCTTGCATTTATCTTTTCTCAGAGAGACACCGTCTCCAGTTCGATTACACTGTCCTCACCAAACCTGATGGGTTCTCCGGTCCTGTGTTCAGTGCAGTGGGTCTGTATGATGACAGACAGATCTCTCACTACAGTAATGAAGAACAAAATTGGAAAAGAGACTCTTCAGATGCAGAAATCTGGAGATATACTGAAGAACCTCAAGATTCTAAAGACCGGTTAACAAATCTGGCCAGCACTCTGGTGAACTGCACAAGCTCCAGATGTGATGGTGAATTCATTGAGTTTTTATTGGAATGACACTGATAGGGCTGTCAAACGATTAATCGCTTGCACAATAAAAAGTTGAGTTTGCCTAATATATGTGTGTGTACTGTGTGTTAGGGATGGGCGTATCGATCATTGATTGTTCTTTTTATTTTCTATCCGATTAATCGTGATTAATAGTTTGACAGCCCTAATTTTTAAGTGTCCAAATGCTTTTTACGGGCCACTGTAATTTTGTTAATTACAACCTATTTTTTAACTTGTAGTATTTTTTTTATTAATTTACATATAGGCCTCCATACTCTACAGAGGAGAATCGGCTGTGAGGTGGAAAAACATCCAGATGGATCAGTGATGAATGTAGATGCATTTGATGAGTATGGACATGATGGAGAGGATTTTATTGCCTTTGATACTGACACAATGCAATGGAAGGATAAAAGTCCAAAAGCTAAAGAAACCAAAATGAAATGGGACACTGACAGATTTCGCAATCAGTATCTCCAGTCATACCTCAACAACTGCATGCACTGGATCTCCACATTTAATGCGTCAATACACAGTATGTGTTGCTCTAATGACTTCAGTGTTTTGAACTCATGAAAATTGAAGTAATTGGTCTATTTGTTCAGAATCTGGTGTTATTCGAGTGGTTCCAATATCCTTTATTCATGATGTCCTTCTTGTTGCAGCTCCTCCAGCTCTTTACATGTTTGCATCTGAAGTTCCTCATGACCAAAGCAAGCTGATTCTGACCTGTCTGGCCACTGGTTTCCACCCCAAACACATAGAGATGAACGTCACACAAAACAACATCACACTCCAACCATTCAGCTCTACTGGAGTCAGACCCAACAATAACCAGACCTTTCAGATGAGAACCAGTGTGGAGATAAACAGAGATGAGAAACAGAGTTATGAGTGTCACGTCCTTCACAGCAGTCAGATATTTACAGCATTATGGGGTAAATATAACCATTAACAGTCAGAAGTTAATATTGTGTGCAAAATTGTTGTACAGTAGCTTCTACACCAGCTGGCAGCTCAGAATTTCTCAAGACATAGTATTTACTTGTTGCCTAAAATTTATAGAATGGTTAACATTGTTTAATATTTTCCCTGCAGATGGAAATCTGGAATCTAGAAGTCATCATTGGGCAGCAGTAGCTGCAGGTGCTTTTGCAATTGTGGTTCTATGCATCATGTCTTTAATCTACAAAAACAGAAGGTTAAATGGTGAGTATATAATAAAGTAATAATTAACCCAGAACTGAATGTCATTATATGTCATTATTTACTTGCCCTCATATTAATCCATATTGTATGCAAAAATAGACATTTTTGATTAACAGCATGTATAGCACACTATAATAGCATGTTTCAAATGTCATTTTTCTCATTCTCATTTGTCTTTAACCTGAAATTAATTTAATGAAATATTTATTAATTGTTTAAATATGGAGACCATGGTGTAAAATCTAGTACCTTAAGGATTATCAAGTGAAGCATATAATTATAATTATAAATATTTATAGATTATGTAGTTCTAATTACAAATTATATTGCATCATCTCTAGGCTAGTTGCACTATAATAGTTCCACCACAGAACATTGTGAGAACATCAACTCAGGGTCAGCAGATCTTCTGACTGCAAGTGATTCACATGAGAGCAGTGAATCAGAAACACTGGTACAGGTGATTCATGGATCTCCACTTTACGTTAATGTTTTTTAAACACGAAAAACAGTTCATTATGCTCATTCATTTTTAACTTTATTTTTTTTCTACTTGGCCTTTTCATTAGGATTACAGGCCAAACTCAAATTTACACAAGAAATTATATAGACATTTTAACAGTAATACATACAGATCTATTATGTATTGATGTAACATAATTATTATGTATAATTTCTTTTTAAATTTTAAAAGCTTTCAGACTACAGTTTTTCTCAATGGCTTTGGCTCAGTTCTCAAATTATTTTTTTTTTTTTTTTTTCTTAAAACAATAAGTTCAGATGTCTGAACAATTAATTTCTTGTTCACATCAGATTTCTTGCACAATAACTAAATGCACAAAAAAATGCACATTCAAAACTACAAATGCACAAGGCTTATTACTATTCAATTTTTAAACAAATAATTCAAGTGATATCGTGTTGATTTTTGCAAAAAATCCTTAATGTATTCTAAACGTTATTTCATTGTGTCATCGATTTTGCATCGAGCCATCAGCTTTTGCTAAAGTTTGATCCATCCGATTGGTTTGATGAATCTAGTAGGCATGCGTGTAAATTCCACTGTTTCATCTATTGAAATAATTCAGTTTAGTATGTAATGGCAAAGTGATTATATTTTGTTTCATTTTAAGTTATTTTAGAAAAACGTTAGGGGCATCTTTGTTCATTAAATAGGCCTATAAGTTTTTGTTTTTAAAGTAACAACCAAGCAACCAGCGGAAGACTGATCTGTTTGTTCAATTTTGCCTTCTCAAATCATCACACTTGCCTAAAATAAAATCTATAGATATAGGCCTAAATAGGAGTTAAAGTATAAAACAATGTTAGTTTCAACGTTAAACTTAGATAAATGTGTGCTATTAGACACATACCCAATCCTTTCAATCGGAGAGTGGAAGCTAAAGCCACTTTGCAGGACAAGGGCCAGCGCGATCACTTGCATTTTTTTCAACAAAATGTTGCAAACAGTGCTTTTATTAAATAAAGAAAACAAACATAATGCGCTTTCTGTTGCCTCAACAGGAGCGCTTCACAAGAATAAACCCAAACTCAGCGAATACATACCTCACAGACATGATACATGTATCTATAGAAAACTTTAAATTAATACTTGAAATAAAAAAATCAAAAACAAAAACTCTTTCATTAGGCTATGTAATCTGTAAAGATGTATTTCTCTAAAGGTGCGTCCAAGAAGAGATGGCGAGTCAGGAAGGACAACTTCATCCTTGCAACACTGACTCAGAAAAAAACACTAGTTAATTAATAAATAATTCAACTATCTCCTTACAATTTCCCCCGACACATTCATTGTAATTACTTTTGCTGGTGCTTTGTGGCAAGTTTCAGCCTATTGTGTGCGTTTGAACACGGATATCTTCCAACTGCGCTGATTTGCTGTTGCTGGAGGAGACACTAAACGCCTTCTGAGCTGGTCTCAAAAGTCTAGCTTGTTTCCACCAGCACTTAATGGTGACATTATCATAATTGGTGTATGTCAAAAATATAAAAATAAGGAGAAAATAAGGACAAAAATATTGTTTTTAGTATTAAAAGAATTTAATACTTAGCTGCCTCCACGTAGTGCATTAAAAATCCTTTAATGCACAGCAAACCCTTGTTATCCCTCTTCATTAAATCACGATCTCAGAAAATTCCGATATAATTAATTAATCTCTCTCTATGCATCTTGAACTGTTACATATGTAAATGCATTTTCGTTAAATCGTCTGGCGACCCAGGGTTTGAAAACCACTGGTATAGAATATAACAAATGTGATACTGGACCACAAACCACTCATAATATGGGTACATTTGTAGCAAAAACAATACATTGTATGTGTGAAAATTACCATTTTTTTTCAAATGACAAAAATCATTAGTTGTATCATGTTCCTGAAGATATTTGAAAAATATACCAATGGAAAACTTTAATTTTTTATCAGTCAGATGTGCTAAGGACTTTATTTAAAAACTTTGCCTTTTATCACTGGTTTATTTGTCCAGGTTATTAACATTACATATAACAAAAATCCCAGGTTTTTTTTTTAAAATTGCATGTAAGGATATGAAATAAAGATCATGGAAATGGAGATTTTTGATTTACATTCAGATACCATAAATCAGTTTCAAATATATTATAAAAAACTGGTTTTGTTTCCATTCACAAAGCATGAAAAAAATATGAAATTTGCATGTCAGTTTGAACTAAACACTGAAATTAAAAAATTTTATTTTTTTTTGGCTCACACACTGACAAAAAGTACTTTTTATTTTGGTGGCATTGGCCAAGTTACTGACAAAATAATTAGGTTTTGAAGCATGAATTAAATGGTTTTGGATGATTAAATGTTTTTTGCAGACATGCAATAGGTTTCTGATATTTTAGCAAACAGTTGTGACAATTGCAGTTAGTTTAGAGATTTAAGGCTGTTTTGGAAAATGTGCCAAAGCAATTGAGAAAAACTGTACACCTTAGCTTTAAATATAAAAGCCTTAATGTATATTTTTGTATTTTATATATTTTTTTTTTTGTAGCCAAAAAAACGTTTGCAAATGCAGTGATGCTTAAGTGAAATTTCATATAATGCACATGTAAAATTCTCTTACCCTGATCAATGAGAATTTATTTTTATTTTAATTTATTTGAATGTATTTTTATGCCTCTATGGCCAGTAGCACCAGCTGTGCGCAAACGTGGTTGTAAATATTTCAGCATTTCTCAGTTAAAATTATCTGGAAAAAAAAAAAAACAGCATTAACTGACATAACTACATAAATGAACCTGTCAGTCTTTGGTCTTACAGGCATGAATGATGGTGCTAATATTTACACTTGTTTACATGAGATTGAAAATGATCTACTACCTTCTGCCTTTTATTTATTACAAAGCAGTTACTTGCCCAGCTGGTGTGGACCCTTGATTGTATTATGCACTTTAAACCAGTGTTTTCAATCCTGGTCTAAATTATGCAATGTTGAGGTACTATAGAACCAGGGTAAAGAAAAATAATTTAATCTAGTTCTTTCCTGCATTTGCAGCTATATATATGTCTATGATATATGCAATGTGATTCTGTCGCTTTTTGGCATTTCCATGGTTGTTGCTTGTTAAAAAAATGCACTATATAATCACTTCAGTGAACGCACAAGTATGTTTTGTTATCGTTTGCACAATTCTTTTAATGTCACAACAATACTACTTCAGTTTGTGAATACACACTGTATTCTATAATATATATATTATTTATAAATAATATAAATATTTGTTTGTTGTCTTTCACTTTTGTCAATGTTTATTTTATACTTATTTATTTTTTTACCAGCTAAATAACTGCATTTCTAAAAACATTTTTTTTTAATGGATTCAAACTAAATCCATTAGAAATGGCACATTACTGCCGATTCCTGCTGGTCCAGGTCTAGTTGTGGACTTGACCTGAAAAAATGTTTTGAAATGATTGTCTATGCTTAATAATTGTTCAAACACTGTAAATAAACCAAAAATAAATAAATAAATAAATAATCACATCCCCCAACATGATGAATGTCCTAATTTTGTGATCTCATTGGTTTCTATGGGATAGCCAACTACTAGCTAGCAACAGTTTGCTTTGCATACTAAATATTAATAGTCCATCTTCAACCCAAGCAAAATCCACAATATAACAATGATTTAATGATTTGGTAACCCAACACATCGAGTGCACTTTTTCTTTGCTGAATTTTTTTTTAGATGGATATTGATATTTAATTTGCTGAAGAAGTACATGACTAAATATCAACATTCAGCTATAAATTAATAGAAAGACATCAGTCTGTGCTCTATATAAGGCACATGTGTAGAGATCTTAAAAACAGCATTTTGATCAGCTTCACATGACAGTGTGAAATGCAGCATTCATTTTATTGAAGATTTTTGAACTCCATGTAAAAACTCTACATTTCTGATATCAGTGAAGATCTTCAGACTCTTTTCTCCAAAGTGTCTTCTTGTTCTTAAAGAAGCAATAAATAAAACAATATAATATAGTTTCAAGCATTGTCTAGTACAGTATGAACTATAGCACACATGAGATCCTTTAATGTATGTCATGAACTGAAATGGAGGTGGTGAGTTATCAGAAACATTTCAATTGCGTAACTAACAAAGCTATCAATTCTAAAATAAATGTAATACTCTTCTGCAGTCCTGTTTGGTGAATTCACACACTTCATTTATGATTTAAGCAGCAACACAACGGTTGTTTTCACAAACCGTCAGGATTTATTTTACATAATCAGTACTGTAAACTTTTGAAACCTCAATAAACCAAGTTTTTTGAATATACATTTAAAGAAAATCGAATGTACAATTATAATGCTATGTCAACATTACAAAAACTAGTACACAGTTTTATGAGCATATTTAATGCAGTGGCTGAGACAGTGATGTGCATTTGACATCTTTCCCTTATCTGATGGATGTAATCAATATCTCCACTTTTTTGTTACAATTAGGAAAGTCATGAAATGCTGTCTTGGATTATTACTATTGCTACTGGAGAGAATAAGAATGCAAAAGTGAAACGTAAAAATGGCTATTTGTCAATGCTAAATATTTCATAGAAATGTCAGTGTGTAATTTTACAGTACATTGTAAAAAAAAAAACAATTTGTTGAGTCAGCTTAAAATAATTTGTTACCCTGGTGCCTTAAAATTTAAAGGTCAGATAACTAAAATAAGTTTAGTCAACTTGAAATGTTAAGTTGTACTAAGTAACAACTTAGATATTTGTGTTTGCTAAACTTAACAGATGGGAAAGTAATATCTAGTAATTTCTATTATAATAAGTTGTCACTTAGTATAATTTAACATTTCCAGTTGAATAAACTTTGTGTTGACTGAACTTAAAATTTTAAGGCAGCCAGGTTACAAATTATTTTAAGTTGACTTGTTTTTCACAGTGTACTCTGTTTAGCCAGAGGATTTTAACCCTCTGAAACTTCACAATTTGCCAATTAGTTTTTCCAACTAGAAACTTTGTATTTAGGATAATTCCGATAACATATGGCATTTACTTCAATATTAGGCTAAACAGTGGTGATTAATTCAGCTGCACAAAGCATTAATACAACTATAGCTGACGTTTTAATACAAATGTACACTTCATTTCTAAACTTACAAGAAAATAAGTACAGAGGTTAAATTCTGCAGAATGCGCTCATTGAAAAATTCAAGGAAATTAAAAGTAGCTTTTAAATTAGCAAAGGCAACAGTGAAACAATGACAAAATAGAGATTCCCCTTGGAGAAAAATGAGAGTAAAACATTAAACAAAAGCAAGATAGGCAAACAATGGCACAAGACTTGGGATACAGATAATGAAAGGTAGAGAATATGACAATCAATTCAAGCTAAGGCGAGACACTGCAGGTGAATAGGGTAGAAAGAATAAACTAGGAGTTATCATCTTACTTACCCAGTTGATTGATTACATTGATAATTGCAAACATTTTTTGTATTACAAGTTTTCTAAAATGTTAAATATGGTTAAATATGCAAATGAGGTATTATTTAATGAAAATGTGCTAATTTAAATACATTTCTAGTACAAATATCCAAAGTCAATTTCAAAAATTTTTTTTTTTTTCTTTGACAGAGTCAAATGTTTTTACAGAGGGAATTTTGGGTATATCATCTTTATCCACTATTCAGAAAATATTTAGAACAGATGTGCGTGTAAGTTTGGTATAAGTTCTACTGAAGTGGAAATTTATGGCTCAGTGCAGAAGAAAATTTTGAGAAAACAGCCTTTAAAAATCTGTATTCTAATTGAAATCTATTGACATATAGATAAAGTGCTATAAAAGAAAAACTTAAAGGATAAGTCCACTTCCAGAACAACAATTCACAAATAATTTACTCATCCCCTTGTCATCCAAAATGTTCATGTCTTTCTGTCTTCAGTCATGAAGAAATTATGGTTTTTGAGGAAAACATTTTAGGATTTTTCTTCATATAATGGACTTCATTGGTGCCCCGATTTTGAACTTCCAAAATGTAGTTTAAATGTGGCTTCAAAGGCTCTAAACGATCCCAGCCGAGGAAGAAGGGTCTTATCTAGCGAAACGTTCTTTTTTTTTTTTTTTTTCCCCGGAAAATAAAAATTTGTATATTTTTTAAGCACAAAAGCTGGTGTAGCACAGGCTCTGGGATGCGCATCCACGACAATACGTACTATTGAATCATGCCGAAAAGTCACATGGAACTACAGACCCAGTGTCTTGTTTACAAAGCCAAAGCGCAAAGACTAAGAAAGTGCAAGTAAGTCAAACACTGTTTACAAACAAAAAGGTACAACGATGTCGGACAATTCTGAAGTTGTAGGAGAAAATAAGATGGAGTTTTTCACCATTCTCTACCTTTTTGAGCCAGAGTAGTTCAGATCATTTTACAGACTCAGAACTACAATGCTAAAAGAAACAGAAAAGATTTTAGCAAAATATAATTAAAATGTTATTCATTGTTTACCAAATTTTGGTCTTTAATGCTATAAGAAACAGAAAAGATTCATTGTTTACCTGGGTCTTTAGTCCTCACCTCTTATCTGACAAGTTTTCGGGTTTGAGTCGTTCGTTCATCACGTGACAGACCCATAAGATGAACAAACGACTCGGAAAAACCTGAAGACTCGAAACAGGTGAACTAATTCCAGTGCAGAACCTAATAGGATGTTGCGTATGTGTGACTGAACGAATCACTCCCTAAGACGGCTCGTTCTTCCCAAGTCACATTAAAGATTCGTTCAAAATGAATCAAGAACGACCCATCACTAATTCGCAGGGTCATGAACGTGCATCCCAGAACCTGTGCTACACGGGCTTTTTGCTTAAAAAGTATACAGTTTTTTTCAAATTGATCGTTTCATTAGAAAGACCCTTCTTCCTCAGCTGGGATCGTTTAGAGCCTTTGAAGTTGCATTTAAACTACATTTTGGAAGTTCAAAATCACGGCACCAATGAAGTTCATTATATAGAGAAAAATCCTGAAAATGCTTTCTTCAAAAAACTTTTTTTTTTTTTATGACTGAAGACAGAAAGACATGAACATCTTTTGATGAGTAAATTATTTGTAAATTGTTGTTCTGGAAGTGGACTTCTCTTTTAACAGTGTCTTTTGGATGTTTTCTTTTCACTAGTCTGAAAAAACACTATGAAAAACCAAAAAGCCCAAAATCTCAAACTTGACAGGTGCATTAAAAAAAAGCTTTTTGCCTCCAGTGCAACATTTAGTAATAGAAACAGATGAAACCATTTGTACAAGACTACAGTCAAAAGGTTTAGTTTATACATACCTGCGTCTCTGCTTATTTTGATGTACATCACTTAGAAAAGGCTGAAAAATAGAAAAATAACACAAACCATTATCAAACTATGATTTTAGAAGAAAGTACACAAACCATTTATTCCATTTGCATTTCAGACATGCTGCCTGTGTGTAAATGGTCCTGTAAAAGTGTTTTTTAAAATCTTCAAGTAAATTGATTTGAATCAGCAATTTAAATTATTTTAGAAAATTATTGAAAGTACATGTCTATAGAACTAAACGATCTATACAAACTCCATATTATACAAAGCTTGAGTACATGCTGATATCGCTTTCTTTTTTTTTTTTTTTTTTTTTTTTTTGTAAACATACAATTCCATGTATGTTAATGCATTTAATCTCAATAATAATTTTTCTCATGTTTAGCTGCAGAGTAAACTTAAGTCATCAAATCATCAAAATATCTATTAGTTCACATACACTGCCCTCCAAAAGTTTGAAAACACCCCTGGCAAAGTGTGGTTTTGGACGATATCAGCATAAATCCTTATCATTTTTTGGTGCAAATACATTAAAGTAACTTGACATTATCATTGAAGAGCAGCAATAATAATTTTAATTTTGATTACATAATGTCAATATATACACGTCAAAGTCAGACATGCCCCTTTGCCAGCTGTGATGCCTGGTTACTGGTTTAAACTTGGCGCATGTTTTTAAAAGATTTTTGGGTCAGCACACCTTAATAGCTTCAACAATTGATTGACAATTAAGTTTAGAATACAATGAATTTAGGCCCAGGTTGTGCAGAGCTGTAATAGCTGCTAATGCTGGATATTTTATGGTGGAAGTTTTTTCTATGTATAAACTGTTTATGTAATAAAATGTTTTTGTAGTTTTTGTCCCTTATCATTGCTAAATTATCACAAATTACAAAGGATTCATGCCAATATTGTCTAAAACCCCCACTTTTCTAGGGCATTTCCAAACGTTAGGAGGGCAGTGTATTTCTATAGTCACACGATATACACTGTCAAAACATCATACATTTTAAAATGTCTCTAAGAAAGCTTTTAAACAAGACATTTAAAGCAAAGGTTGAAAATTAAAGATGAAAAACAAGAATTGTAAATGCATTTTACTGTTATTGTTTGCAACCAACAACATGAATCTATTTCAGTGTTATCATATTGCAGCATATTCAGTGATTTGTTATATTGATGTTTCATCTGTTACGCAGAAGCATTGTTAGTTTAATCCATTCTGCTCATATTCATTTAAAACCAAATTTAAGATAATATTTACCCATTTTATTGAAACTGGTTCAGTCATAAGATCATTCATGATCTTTGGTATTTAAAGATAGTTTTGTTTAATCTAATATAGATTTCAGCATCTCTAGGGCAAAAGCAAGGTCAGAACAAGCTTGTGTTGATCATCAGGAGCCTTCCTCACACAGACGTGAACATCTGGAGGAGCTGCAGCAGAAAACATCTGAGGAGGCAACCATAAACAAGAAAGCTAGAAGAAAGTTACAATGCGGAGCACCGATGACAGGAAAGAGCTAGAGAGCAGAAACCAAATCAGAGAGAGAAAGACTGGAAGTTTAGAAAGGAATAGTGTGAAACTAATAAAATAAGATTTTGATATTATCACCATTTTATTCTGCATTGTAAAGACTGAAGACATTATGATATATGACCCTGGATCACAGAACCAGTCACAAGGGTACTTTTTTTTTTTTTTAAATTAAATTGGCTTGAGAAATAATCTACTATTTAAGATTATCATTTTTCTTCTGAGCCAAATTTCTTCAAATAACTTGCTAATCATGATTAAAAACATGCTAGCAACATGCTAGTAACATGCTAATTATGCTAGTAACATGCTAATCATGCTAGTAGCATGCTAATAACGCTAGCAACATGTTAGTAACATGTTAATCATGTTAGAAACATGCTAGTAACATGCTAATCATGTTACAGACATACTAGTAACTTGCTAATGTTAGCAACATGCTAGTAATATGCTAAACATGATAGAAAAATGCTAGCAACGGGCTAGTAACATGCTAATCATACTAGAAACATTAACAACATGCTAGTAACATGCTAAACATGATAGAAAAATGCTAGCAATGTGCTAGCAACATGCCAAACATGTTAACAACATGCTAGTAACACGTTAACCATGTTAGAAACATGTTAACAAGCTAGTAACACGTTAACCATGTTAGAAACATGTTAGTAACATGCTAATCATGCGCGAAACATGCTAGTAACTTGCTAATCATGTTAACAACATGCTAGTAACATGCTAAACATGATAGAAAAATGCTAGCAATGCGCTAGCAACATGCCAAACATGTTAACAACATGCTAGTATATGCTAATCATGCTAGAAACATGTTAACAAGCTAGTAACACGTTAACCATGTTAGAAACATGATAGTAACATGCTAATCATGCGCGAAACATGTTAGTTAGGGCTGCAACGATTCGTCGACGTTGTCGACAAAAATCGATAATAGAAATAGTCGACAATGAATTTCATTGTCGAAGTTGTCGCCAGACATGTTTTTTCCGACCGAGTGGAAGCATTTGTGCGAGTGCGAGAAATTGTTGTGGTGCGACTTGTTTTCATTTCTTTACAAAACTTTCGCTAGCCTAATACTGCCTAGAGTGCTGTGAGCTGATACAGTGACAGTTTCGCCGTTTTCTCCAACATTACACAACTAATTAAACTTGATCTGTACATTCTTCACTTGCAGATTTTAGATATTAGCCGTCAATCACTCCCTGTCACTGACGCTGCGCTCCGCTGAAACTCGGAACCAGCCGTTTTTTTCTCTCTCTCAACCAACCTCCGTTCCGGATTTGTAAACTACATTTCAGTTAGGGGTGTGTGATATGACGATTTTTGATTGTGGACAAATAAAATGTCTCCACAATCTGCTTTTAAGGAAATATACTATATTTCGTGCTACAGCGCACATTCTGTCAGACGCAATTCTGGCGCCTCCATCTCCATATACTGTACAACGCGGCATACATTCACATCAAATGATAACTCATCTTCAGAGTTTTACTCACGCAGGGGCGTAATTTCCACTGGGGACACACTTTTCAAAATCCCCCCACTTTCAAATTGTTTTGTTAAATTAATGTCTTGTATTGTAGAATGCACGCTCAGCACCGCCGAGAGTTTAGCACCATCGTTAAAACGAAACCGAAAGTAAAACGCGCGCGCGCATTCAAAAGCAATTTTAATACCCCAAGTTTAGAGAGCGACTCCCCAATGTGCGCAAATTAGGCTATAGGTTGTGTAGTTGTATTTAATACAACCTTAATATTCATTTGGTGCTCCTAAATTTTTTTTGGTGCTCCTAACTTGGGAGTTGGGAAGTTGGGAGCACCAGTGCTACCAAGTAAAAAAGTTAATTTCGAGCCCTGTGCATGGTTTGCAAAGCAGTCCTTGCGTATCACGGCAGCACCTCGGTGATGCACGAACATTTAAAGAGAAAGCACGTCAGACAGTTGAATGAAACTGACTTGGTTTGACTCGCCTCGGTACGATTTAAATAACATGGAAGCCAATACGTTTTGTTCTGGATGTACATTGTACATTTTATAAGCGTCCTTTATAAAAATGATAGAGTGTCTTTATTTATGCATTTATGTCTATACCAGTGGCGATTTCTTTAAGACTGCAAGGGAAGCTCAGCTTCCCCTATAATGTCACAAAATTAATGGTCAAATTATGTACTATTGTATTAACATTTTATTGACTAAAAATGCGTTAGAAAACGTTCATCTCAAAGACGAGTTCGTTCAGAATCAGTTAGATATAGCAGGTCGGCTGACTTGATTTTCTTCTCATACATTCCCGTAGCGTCACAGTGCATTTCCCCGTTGAAGCCCAGCGTCCATTGACTTCAATGCGGCTGCTTTGAACGTTTTTTTTCAGTGCTTTGAAACTAGACGGTCATTGGATAAACGCTGCGATTATGTCCCGCCCACGGACGCTCAGCGTCTCTGGGGGTGAATGAGGAGCAAATGAGGAGTGGGCTGGCCTGGACGCCGAGCTTCTGCGTGATGATTGGAGGGTCTGTCGAAAGATTGCATCTCCTTTTGACTGACAGCGATTTTGTACTATAAGGAATCGCTGGAGCTATTCGCGCTCAGTCCCATCGCGGATTTCTCAAGTTCAGTCGAAATAAAAACTGCTGCAACCTATTTCTTTATATTTGCTTGGCGAAATTGCTTGATTTTCATCATACATTTCACACAATTATACACCACATTCCTTGTTTCACTTTTACAGAGTTTAATATTTTTTTTAGATCGTTCATTCATTCATTCATGTTAATATTTAATGTAGTAATCAATATATATATAGATTACTACATTAAATATTAACATGGAGGATGACTATAAATTAATATATATATATATATATATATATATATATATATATATATATATATATATATATATATATATATATATATATATATAAATAGTAATCTTGAAAAATTTTAACATAACATAATGAAACCTTATATTTCTATTAAAATACTTTATAAATAAATAAATAAATAAATAAATCTCCATAATAACCTTATTTAAATTGCAAAATATTTATACTATATAGTAGCATCTGACTAAAAGAAAAAATACATCATATTTTGCATAATAAAACTAAAGCTTTTTTTTTTTACGATTGTTTGCATTGTGACTTACTTATGACAATAAGGCACATTCTTGTGAATAAATAAATAGACAATTTTATGATGTAGGCCGAAAATGAGCTTCCCCTATTTGACAGACCAGTAGCCGCCACTGGTCTATACTGACCGAGCACTGTGCCTAATTGGTTTTAGACAGGGCATTTTTATTTACTTTTAGTATGAATCGGCCTATCAGCAGCAAAGTTCAATAAACTATGCATTTTTCATTGAAGTACCCCCTTCTTTCTTGTGTTTACTATCATTTTCCACAGAATTAAAGCAATCTCATGCTAAATTTTAGAAAAATTTAATAATTATTCGATTAGTCGACTAATCGTTTCAATAGTCGGTGACTAGTCGACTGTTAAAATAGTCGTTAGTTGCAGCCCTAATGCTAGTAACTTGCTAATCATGTTAACAACATGCTAGTAACATGCTAAACATGATAGAAAAATGCTAGCAATGTGCTAGCAACATGCCAAACATGTTAACAACATGCTAGTATATGCTAATCATGCTAGAAACATGTTAACAAGCTAGTAACACGTTAACCATGTTAGAAACATGCTAGTAATATGCTAATCATGCTAACAACATTCTAGTAACTTGCAAATTATGCTAACAACATTGTAATCAGCCTATAAAAATACAAGCAAGAAGCTAATCATGTTAAAACATGCTAACAAAAACATGCTAAATCATGTAAGCAATGTGTAAATCATGCTAGCTGCTTTCATAATTTTACAACTGCTTCAAACTTTCAGGCTAGGCTTTCTCAAGCAAACTTAAAGTTTGTTGTCAAACTTTACTTATCTAGTTATCATCTGAAATCTGAATAAATTAGCTTTCTATTGATGTTTAGTAGGATAGGACAATATCTGGTTGAAAATCTGGAATCTGAGGGTGCAAAAAAAGAGAAACTATTCAAAAACTAAACATTAAGAAAATTACCTTTAAAGTTATCTAAATTAAGTTCTTAGCAATGCATATTACTAATCAAAAATTAGGTTTTGATATATTTACGGAAGGAAATTTACAAAATATCTTCATAGAGCATGACCTCAATTAATATCCTAATGATTTTGGGCATTAATGAAACAAAATCGATCATTTTGACCCATACAATGTATTATTGGCTGTTGCTACAAATATACTCGTGCTATGAAGACTCATTTTGTGGTCCAGGGACACATATTGACAGTTTTCTGTTTCTCATCAGGTTTGATTCAGTATTGTATCATAGTTATTTGAGTCTCTCATGACCTACAGCTTCATTCTATAAACTACAAATTTTATGATTTTTTTTCTTTGCATTACCTGAAGTGATGTCTTTTTCTGCATATAAATGCTCACTTTTTTTATTTTAATTTGGGAGAAATTTTGTCAGTAGTTTATGGAATAAAACTATTTTCCTCAAACACGTTCCTATAAACATTACAGCTGGAGAAACTGATTATTTTGCATTGGTCTCACAATCTTTTTCTTACAATCTCCTACAAACATCACAAATCACACTGTTTGCATTTTGTGTTTTACACATTTTATTTTTTTTTATAAAAACAAACACAATTTCAAGTATTTCAAATATGATCACATTCTAAGCAAATCTTGAGAAACATTCAGTTTGGTCATTTATGACACTTTTAGGAAGAGGAAATGAGGAAGTGACAAAAAAATTTGAACTCTTTCTTTTTTTCTGATGGCTGTATTCCTTAATCTCTAGATTTTTTTCCTAATTTAGAAAGTCATAAATACTACTGATTATTTCAGCTTTCAGTGTTTAATTTTACAGTAGTCAGTTTGGCCAGAAGCACATAAAACCCCCTGATGTTTCACTGCAATAATTTGTCATTTAGTATTTTCCATTTCCATTTGCCTGAAAGAACAAAACAGAACAATATTGTTACACGTATAATAAATTTTAAGTGTTATTGATTCTTTGAAACAAAAAAGAAAAATATATAGTTTAAAGCAGTCATATTTCACCTCTGTATGAATTAGAATTCTTATTGAATTAGAGATCTCATGAATTAGAAAGAGTTGACAAAAAAAACTGAGAACAATGTCAAAACCTAGGAATGTTGTTTCTCTTCATTACTTTTTGTAATATAATGAAGTAAATTGTAAATAATTAAAATAATTCCATTCCATAATTGATCCAGGTTCAGTAATGGAATGTTCTTTAGGGTCTACACTTTTTTTTTTTTTTTTTTTTTTTTTTGGATTTAGGACACAAATTGTCACTGGTACAAATATGAACCATTTAGATACTAATATGTGACCCTGGACCACAAAACCAGCCATAAGAGTCAATTTTTTAAAATTAATATTTATACATCATCTGAAAGCTGAATAAATAAGCTTTGCATTTTTAATTGATGTTTGGTTTGTCAGGATAGGACAATATTTGGCCATGACAACTATTTGAAAATGTGGAATCTGAGGGTGCAAAAAAAAAAAAAAAAAAAAAAAAAACAGTCCAAATGTCGTCCAAACTTATGTTTTTAGCAATGCATATTACTAATCAAAAATTAAGTTTTGATATATTTATAGTAGGAAATTTCATGATCTTTACCTAAAGGAGAAGTCCACTTCCAAAACAAAGATTCACATATAATGTAATCAACCAGTCATAAAAAATTATGGTTTTTTGAGGAAAACATTTCAGCATTTTTCTCCATATAATGGACTGATATGACCCCAAGTTTGAACTTCCAAAATGTAATTTAAATGCGGCTTCAAACGATCAAAAATGCGGTAAAAAACAATCCCAGTCGAGGAAGAAGGGTCTTATCTATTGAAACAATTGGTTATTGTCATTAAAAAATACATTTTAAATACTTTTTAATCTTAAATGCTCATCTTGCCTTTCTCACCCTGAACTCTGTGTATTGTGGCTCAAGACAGTTAGGGTATGTTGAAAAACTCCAATTGTATTTTCTCCCTCAACTTCACAAATCATTTCAAAATCATCCTACATCACTGCAGAAGTACTGACCCAGTAATTGCAAAGTGAACATGTAAAGAAGATCAAACACCCTTAACAAAAAAGGTAAAACAGTGAAGATGATTTTGAAGGTGAGGGAGAACATGAGATGGGAGTTTTAAAAAAAAAAAAAAAAAAAAAAAAAACAAGCAAGTCCTGCGTAAAAAGATTTAAAATGTATTATTTTTATAAAAATAATGCAAAAGTAAACATAATTAGTTACTTTTTTAGGGAGTAACTCAATATTGTAATACATTACTTTTAAAAGTAACTTTCCCCAACACTGATCTTGGATGACAAGGGGGTGAGTACATTATATGTCAATCTTTGTTTTGGAAGTGGACTTGTCCTTTAATATCCTAAAGATTTTAGGCATAAAAAAATCAATTCCAATGTTTTGGCTATTGCTACAAATATACTTGTGCTACTTATGACTGGTTTTGTGGTCCTGGGTCACATATACACTTTAGACATTAACATCGACTTTTAAAATTTTAAATTTATTTTAAATTTTAAATTTTAAAACACACCCTTTAGGGTTAAATAATGGAGTACAGTTTGAAATGCTCCAGTGGCAGCTCTTGAACCCCTTTTTCTGAAAGTGTGTAAAATATTTTAGACCTCAACATAACTTTAAAAAAAACAATATATCCATATTAGATCCACAACTTTTTACATTTTCATTTCCATTATTTTTTCCAGGTCTAGAAATCCCACTTTTTTTTAAATGTCATAATTTATAGATCACTATCACTATTATAGATCTATCGACTGGCATCTGCAGGGTTTCCTTTATGCCCTTTATCCTTTAGATCTGAAAATATAATTTAAAATGCATTTTTTTTTGATCAATAAAAGGTTAAAAAGAACAGCATTTACTTAAAATATACACTACTGTTCAAAAGTTTGGAGTCAGTACATTTATTCTTTCTTTTTTTTTTTTTTTTAATTTTTAAAATTTAATACTTTTATTCAACAAAGATGTGTCAAATTAATAAAAAGTGATAGCATAGATTTACATTGTTAGAAAAGATTTATATTTTAAATAAATGCTGTTCTTTTTAACATTTTATTGCTCAAAGAATCCTGAAAAAAAGAATCACAATTTCCAAAAAACAATTTAACAGCACAACTGTTTTCAACATTGATAATTCTAATAATAAATCAGCATATGATTTTTGAAGGATCATGTGACACTGAAAACTGAAAACTCACAGGAATAAATTATATTTTAAAGTATATTAAAATAAAAAACATTACTTTAAATTGTAAGAACATTTTGCAATATTACATTTTTTTCTGTATTTTTGAACAAATAAATGCAGTCTTGATGAGCATAAGAGACTTCTTTAAAAACATTACAAGTCTTACTAATCCCAAACTTTTGAGCGGCAGTGTATATATATAAAAGAGAGAGCTGCAGCTTAATCAAAATAATATTTTGTCATCAAAACCTCTACAGATTCTCTATAGAGCTCTATATTTTTCTGCTGTCATATAGTAAATCCATCCCTCGTTCTTACATTTCAAAATGTCTTTAAAACAAGGATATTTACAAGAATAACATAACATGCAAAGTGTTGCATATTACAAACTCACCATTAGACCTTTTCCTTTTGCAGATGAAGTAACCAATCAAAGTAAGAACTAGAACTGGAACTAGAACTACTACTGCTCTAACAGGCAGTGGAGATTCTGTTTCACAGTCAATACATTTTCCATCTGCAGAATGAAATAAATAAATAAAAACAAATAATGTTTTAAAATGCATTGAGGAACTTCAAATGTACTTGCTTGTGGCAAAAAGACCACCTATTTACAAATGACTGTATTTATGATGATATTTACCCCATTCTACTGAAACTGGTTCTGACAGGCTGCTGTGAATGACAAAACAGTCATAAGATCCTTTGTGATTTCTGTCGATCTCCACACTGGTTTTCATCTGAAAGGTTTCATCATCATTTGGTCTAAATCCAGATGATATTTGGTTCCCAAGTACAGTTCCGTCCAAGCTAATATTCATCTCGATATCTCTGGGGTAGAAACCAGTGGCCAGACAGGTCAGATTCAGCTTACTGTGATCACCAGGAACTTTCCTCGCAAAGACATGAACATCTGGTGGAGCTGGAAAAGAAAGCATTAAATCATAATGAACAAAAGAATATTTTAAAATAATTTGGTTCTGTTAAAACAGGGGTGCTCAACCCTGGTCCTGGAGATCGACTTTCCTGCAGAGTTCTTTTAGCTCAGACTTACAGATTTGAAAAAAAAAAAAAGATAAACACTGCAAAAAAACAAAATATCTAAAAATTAAAAAAACAAAAATTATTGTCTTGTTTTCAGAAAAAAAGACATCAAATTTAAGTGAGTCTTTGCTTAGAAAAGATAAATAATATGCCAATGAAGTAAGCAAAATAATCTTACTTCAAGCAGAAAACAAGATCATTTTGCTTGTTTCAAGCAAAAACTCACTTAATTTTGACTTTTTGAAGTTTTTTTTCTGAAAACAAGACAATTTTTGCTTGTCTTGAAAATTCTTCTTGATTTAAGATTTTTTTTTAGATATTTTGGCTAGAAACAAGACAAAAAAATCTAATTAAGAAAAGCATTTTTGCAGTGTAAATGATTATATTACTATTTTGCCATTTTAACCAAAGGTTTTGTGTATAATAAGTGGAAGAAGAAATCAAACCTGAGTTTGTCCTGACTCTAAAAATAGAGCATCCTAAAATCATCAGTAGTTGTTATCATCACTTTATAAGTCACACTATTTATTAATCAAAATGAATCAAAGATGCATTTAGAACTTACTTGTATTGGTGTTGTTAAATGTTGAAATCCAGTTCATGCAGTTTTTGAGGAAATACTGTAGAAACTGGTTGTGCACTGTTTGAAGGTCCCATTTTCTTTTGGTTTCTTTGGCTTTGGGGTTTTTATCAATCCAATGCAGTGTGTCAAAATCAAAGGCAATAAAATCCTCTCCGTCAAATGCATATTCATCAAATGCTCTCAGATGCACGGTTCCATTAGGAAGTTTTTCCAGTTCACAGCCCATTATTCTCTGAAGAACATGGAGCTCTGCAACCACAGAACAACAATCATAAGAAACTTAAAAAAATATAATGTCTGGTCATTTTTAAGAGTAAAACATTAAACTCACCAGAACACTGAGAGTCTGTGCAGTTTGACAGAGCCCTTATCTGATATATGAGCCAGTTTTTAAAATCAGGTGGGTTTACAGGAGATTTGGTCCAGTCATTACTGTAGTGTTTGATCTGTCTGTCATCATACACACCAACAGCACTGTACTCTGAGGTTTTGTTGGCTTTGGTCAGGACTGTAAACTTGTAATGGAGGCAGTGTTTCACTGAAAACACCAACAAAGAAACATTCAACACTTTTTTCCTGAACAAAAAGTCCTGTCAAAATATGCTGGGTGACTACACACTATTAAAAAAAACTGCCAGCTGTTCTTCAGAAAAATCCTTCAAGTCCCACCAATTTTGTGTTTTTTTTTCAGCATTTTTGTGTATTTGAACCCTTTTCACTCATATGCAACCATTACAGATGTTTCAAATGCTCACTGATGCATCAGAAGAAAACACGACGCATTAAGAGCCGGCGGGTTGAAAACTTTTGGAATTTGAAGATCAGGGTAAAATTTCCTTTTTTTGTCTTCTGGGAAACATGCAAGTATCTTCTGTAGCTTCTCAAGGGCAGTACTAAATGAAAAAAATATATATATTTAAGCAAAGTAAGAAAAAAGTACACATCTTCATTCTGTTCAAAAGTTTTCACCCTTCAGTGAGTGTTTTCTATAATAGTTGCGTATGAGTCCCTCAGTTGTCCTCAGTGTTAAAAGATGGATCTCAAAATCATACAGTCATTGTTGGAAAGGGTTCAAATACACAAAAATGCTGGAAAGCCAAACAATTTCCTGAAGGATTTTTCAGAAGAAAAATCAGCGGGCGGTTTAATAGTTCAGGACAAACAATGAACTCATGAACAACTATCACTGAACAAAGAAACAAAAACAGCTGTGGATCATTCAGGTAACAACACAGTAGTAAGAATCAAGTGTATGTAAACTTTTGAACTGGGGTCATTTTGATAAATTCAACTATTATTTTCTCTTGTGAATTGTGAGAAAAAGTAAGTATTGTAAGATATAAACTTGCAATTACCTTTTTTATTTTGTGATGGAGGCAAGCTTCCATACACTGCAACTGCAGAACGGTAACTTTCTGCCAACACATAAACCTCATCCACAAACACGTCATCCGTGATTCCAGGTAATAAATCAAAATTCAACTCACTGAGGAGTATTCGAGGAAGTCCTTTGATGAAGACATTTGCTATAACAAAGCAAATCAAAAAACATCTATGTCTTTGAAAGCAACTGGAATGATGTTATGTGACAGTCACATGTCAACTCTAAATTTGCTTTGCAACTTTTAGTACTAGTTTAGTAGGATCTTGGCTTGTCATGACTTTTCATCACTACAGCTGGTTGCCACTGATTCTGAGCTCCAAATTTCACCATTTCTTATTTCTTATCTTGCACTGTCTGCCATTTAGGCTTTTCTGAACACCATTGTGCAGTTGTGAAATTGAAGTTGAGTGTTTGAACTCTCAGTTTTCTCTGGAGATGCTGAACTGAGCACTTTTAACATGCAGTTCGTCATCTGAAACAAATCTGTGGCCAGTTGAAGTAATCTGTTTGGATTTTGGCCACTGGATTGGTTAAAATCTTGAAAATGAGTTCTTCAAAAGAAAAGCAGGATTCTGAATTCAGATTAGATCACAAAATCCAATCTTGGTTCTGATCTGGATTAAATCCTCAATTTGTGTTGTTTAAAATTTTTTGTAAGATTGGGATATTTTTGATCCAAATCCAAAAAACTGGATTATTCTGATCCTAGCAGAAGGGTGGATTTCAGGAACAAAAATGTAAAACCCTCTAATTCTAGCATTATTCTAATTCTATTCTTTATAAAAACAAAAACTTTTTAGACTATACTCATACATACTACTTGTTTTATTATTTAAAATAAATAAATAAATTATAATAAATTAAAAATAAATAAAATAAAAAAATAACACTAGGCTCTAGGTAACACTAGGTGTTCTTTTTGTTTTCCATCTATTATTTTTCTCCTCTTTGTTTATTATGGGATTAACAAAAAGCAAAATAGAAGGCCTCTTTTTTCCAAACTGTTCTCTTATATATGATTTCAAAAAAAAAAAAAAAAAAAAAAAAAAAAAAACTTGCTACGTATACTGCGTTAGGCTGTCTGAGACTTGTAATAGCACTTGCATGTTATTGTTCTTTTGCTGATTTTTATTGCTTCCATTGTCCTTTTTTGTAAGTCTCTTTGGATAAAAGCATCTGCTAAATGTAAAAAAAAAAACTGGTCCTCAAATTTTTTTTTTTTTTTTTTTTTTTTACATGTTACAAATCCCCAAATAGCTATAAATATCAAACAAAATATTATATTTAATTTAAATTGTGTTTTTTTTTTTATTAATCTCTAATTGTAAACTACATTGGCACAATCATTAGAGATGGACCAGCCATAAGTAGTTATTTGTGTAAAGCAATGCAAAACTAGCATTGGTATTACCTGATCCTGGATAGCAAAACATTGGATTTCCAAATCCAATTCATTCTGATCCAGATTAAACTTTTTGAACAACTGGCCCCTGGGCCCGGTTTTTCAAAAGGTTTAATCCGGATAAAATTGATCCGGATTTAGTAATCCTTTTTTTTGCGATCCGTGATCACGTAATCCATCTTACTTTTGAGCCAGTTTTTCAAAGCAACAGCGGATTGGATCAATCTTATCCGGATAGGAACTTTTCAGGATCACCAAATCTGGATAACCAGTGCTCAAACAGGATAGGAAATCACAATGTAGAACTATAGATATGTAAAGAGCAACAAGTAGAATAGCCAATGTGGGGTCAATATAAGTTTATTTTTATTTGAAATGAAAACACACACATAAAAAAAAAAAAAAAAAAAAAAACAAGAAAAACCCCACCCCATCCTCTTCCAGCAGTCCGCTCATCTGAGACCTACAACACAAACACTGTACACTGAGGATATTTATAACAAGTTTCAAATATAGATGTATTGAAATAAAAAAAAAGACTTAATGTCAAATACTCCACAATAATTTCAGACTTCCTCGTCTGATGTGGAGAGACCAGCTTGTCTGAGCGTAGCCTTTAGGAGGCGGATCTCAAGTCTGGCCTTGGTTTGCTGCAGTTTGGTCAGAGTCAGTTGTTCTGTGTCAGTTGGTCAGTTTTTGGTTATTCTGTAATCATTGCATGCATCACTAATAAATATTCTAAAAACAAAAATATTTTCGACTGAGATGAATATATATATCAATTAGTGACAGAATAAAATTTATTGTTTTTGGTCAATTTTGACAGCTGTTTGGGGGATTATTTTATGAGGCCAAACTCTTTCTACTTTGCTGTAGGCCCATACTGAAAGGCTGAATACGTTAAAGCCTACCTAATCACTGTAGCCTGACGGATTAACAAATAAAATTAAAACCTTATGAATAAATAGGATATCTTGTAAGATACTGCATGATCCAAATATAGTATTATTTAATACATTTTTAAAATTTTCATTACATTTTGGGCATGAAATCCATGCTGAATCCACCCTTCTGATGGGATCAGTTTAATCCAGATTTTTTGGATCAAAGTGATCCAAATCCTACAAAAAAAGTTCTGAAAAACCCAAACTAAAGGTTTGATCCGGATCAAAACCAAGATTGGATTACGTGATCTAATCCGATTATGTAATCCGTTTTTTCTTTTGAAAAACCCATTTTCAAGATTTGATCCAATCCGTTATCCAAAATCCTAGTGGATTATTTTTGAAAAACTGGGCCCTGGAGTACAATTTTAGATTCTTAGTCTTTAAACTGCCAGATGAGCTTTGCTTTGTCCTTTGGCTCCATCTTGTGATCAGATTGTGCAACTAGCACTAACATTTTGCACATTGGTACAGATTGTCCTGGCTCTACTTTTTAAATCTTTGTATGAAATTACATTGCACTCCGTTCCAGTATCCAGTTCAAAAAAAAACATTTTGTTCACTTTTAGAGTTTCTGTCCACTTGTCTATACCCAATACTGTGGCAACAGTTACTGTGTCAACCTACTGTGTCAACCCCAGTTACTGTGCTTTCCAGTCTGCTTTTCTTCAATGACACCTTTGAACATTTCTGTGTGATCCACTTGTTTAATTTAACAGACTTTTCTAATTGTGCTGTTTTGCCCAAATGCCGGAAACTTCCTCGGTTCATGCTTGTAACAACTTACAGGCATACAGGTTTAAAGGAAAAGTCAATTTCCAAAACAAAGATTTACATATAGACAAGACGTACGTTTGAGATTAAAAAGTATTTAAATTGTATTATTTTAATGAAAATAACCTATCATTTCGCTAGATAAGACCCTTCTTCCTCGGCTGGAAGAATTTGGGATCATTTGAAGCTGCATTTTGGAAGTTCAAAATCGGGGCACCATATCAGTCCATTATATGGAGAAAAATCCTGAAATCCTGATTTCTTTATGACTGAAGAAAGAAAGACATGAACATCTTAGATGACAAGTGGGTGAGTACATTATATGTGAATCTTTGTTTAGGAAGTGGACTTCTCCTTTCAGTCTTTGTATGAAATTACATTGCACTCCAATCCAGTATCCAGTTCAAAAGAACATTTTGTTTATTTTCAGAATTTCTGTCCACATTTCTGTTCCCACAGCTGTGGCAATAGTTGCTGTGTCAACCTCAGTTTGCTTTCCAGTCTGCTTTTCTTCATTGACTCCCATAAACATTTCTTTGTGATCCTCTTAATGAACTTTTCTCATTGTGCTGTTTCGCCCGTACGCCGGACACTTACTCTGGCATAGTTTATGCCCATTACAGGCATGCAGGTTTAACAATTATTCACACCAGTCCATTTAAGAGTGGGCATCACAGTTGGGTGCACAATATGGTGGCAGAAAAACACTGGTAACAAGTGGAGAAAAATGCAAGAAATAAGCATGTCTTGTGCCTTTTGATGTCAGGATTGGAATGCAAATACTGACATTGTAGACCCTTTGAAGCTTAACACAGACATTTATGTTTGCAAGCCATCCAGACTGGACTAATGAAACCTGCAATGTTAAAACATGATTTTTTTTTTTATTGAAATAATAGATCTAGATAATAAACAATATGAATAATAAACCAATTAATAATCAACTACAGTTACGGCCATAAATATTTTGACAGAGACAATTTTTTTCTGGGCCTTTCTGTCCGAAGTTTAGTCTTTAACAAGTGAAATGCATGCTCAGTTGGGTTAAGATCAGGTGACTGACTTGGCCATTCAAGAATACGCCACTTCTTTGCTTTAATAAAGTCCTGGGCTGCTTTGGCTGTATGTTTTGGGTCATTGTCCATCTGTATTATGAACCTTCTCCCAATCAATTTGACTGCATTTAGCTGGGTCTGAGCAGACAGTATGTCTCTGAACACCTCAGAATTCATTCGGCTGCTTCTGTCCTGTGTCACATCATCAATGAACACTAGTGTCCCAGTGCCACTGGCAGCCATGCATGCCCAAGCCATCACACTGCCTCCACAGTGTTTTAAAGATGATGTGGTATACATCCACATTCATGAGCTGTTCCATGCCTTCTCCATACTTTTTTCTTGCCTTCATTCTGGTAGAGGTTGATCTTGGTTTCATCTGTCCAAAGAATGTTTTTCCAGAACTGTGCTGGCTTTTTTTTTTAGATGTTTTTTAGCGAAGTCCAATCTAGCCTTTCTATTCTTGGGGCTTATGAGTGGCTTGCACCTTGCAGTGTACCCTCTGTATTTACTCTCATGCAGTCTTCTCTTTATGGTAGACTTGGATATTGATACGCCTACCTCCTGGAGAGTGTTGTTCACTTGGTTCGCTGTTGTGAAGGGGTTTCTCTTCACCATGGAAATGATTCTGCGATCATCCACCACTGTTGTCTTCCGTGGACGTCCAGGTCTTTTTGCGTTGCTGAGTTCACCAGTGCTTTCTTTCTTTCTTAGAATATACCACACTGTAGATTTTGCCACTCCTAATATTGTAGCAATTTCTCGGATGGGTTTTTTCTGTTTTCGCATCTTAAGGATGGCTTCTTTCACCTGCATGACCGCATGTTGCTTGTTCACAGCAAAATCTTGGGTGGCACATGTTAACAAGCTGAAACTCCTAAATCCTTCATCCAATTTGAATGTGGATACCCTCAAATGAAAGCTGAGAGTCTACACATTATGTCCATGTCCTTTATATAACTATAACTGGAATATGTTTCAGTAAACAACTAAACAAACAAAACTTTTGTCAGTGTCCAAATATTTATGGACCTAACTGTATATAATGAAACAAATGATCAACATAATATGTAGAGCCAAGTTCAAAATTGTGAGAAAAAAGTGGGAATTGTGAGATATAAACTTACAATTACCTTCATTTTTTTCGATACAATGTCAACCCGTCGACCTTGCCCACAAACATGACGTCAACAGGAATTCCAGACTTCAAAGTAGAATTCGTCTTTTTGCCGAGCACCTGATGAGCGCTGCCCGGATCGATTCTTCCGTATCGATGCTGTAGTGTTCTGGTCTCTACAGAAACCCATGCAAAGACGGAGTAAAAGGTTGACTGAATAAATCAAACAAACGCTTTCATTATGACTAAATATAAAAACGTGCACAAAGTTAAGCTGTGCTGTTGTTGGCTTCCACAATCGAAAACAATAAACTGAACCAGACTTCTCTGGTACAAGATGTGAACCATATTTTCTGAAAAGCCTGCGCAGTATGTCCATTAATCAAACGCAAACACGTTGTGTTGGTAGTATTGTTAAAAAAAAACAAAAAACAAAAGGGGATTTCATGTAAGGGTAGAAATATGTTTAAAAACATAAGTCATGCTTGTGGGTTTCGACTAAAAATATAATTCTTTAACAACTAGAAAAAAGCAAGCCAAACTTTCTTTGGCTGTACCATTATGCCATAATGGTTTTACCTGTGCCATTTTATACTTTTGACGAATATTTGGTAAAAATGTATTGTTTGACATTTTGGGGAACACCCATTTTTTGATGTATGTCTTACATATATATATATTTAATGTAGCCATGTAATAGCCTAACTTCCCACATAGCATAAATGTAATAGCGCAAATTCATTAAACTCGAAAGATTCGTGATCTACCTATATGTCGCATAATTAGGGGAGCAGCATTTAGACAAGAAAATGCCATTTAAGTGTCGTACAACGTAACCATAGGCTTTTTTAAAAAAAAAAAAAAAAAAAAAAAAAAAAAAACAAAAGGATGGAGGACGCGTCCTGCCACTGTGGAAGAAAGTGGAGACGCGCCGTCCATCTCGTTTGGTTGCAACAAATAGCGCAGGCTTTCGGAAATGACGAATTTGCGGCCGACTGTTCACATCTGGGGAAACAGTAGCACCTGTTTATACAAGCACCCTTAAATAAAACAAACGGCGAAAATATGGTTGCTGAAAGTAATTTAAATACTTTCAATATGTTCTTGAAGCAACCTTAAAGTAGTAAAACAAAGTAAAAGAAGTAAAACAAATGAACTCCGTGCTGCTTACCTTGACGCGCATCACGTAGAAAGCGATACAAAATAAACCAAAATATCACTGCGGTTATAAAGAAAATATTTTTAAACAAGAGCGATCGAACCAGTTTTGCCATTTATGTTTTAGACTTGCGCCTTAGGTGTGCATGAAATTTGAACGCGTCTCTTCCTGTTTGTGGCGAAGGCTTTAAAATGCAACTTCAGGAATGTCTTCGCAGTGCTGGTCCTACATACCGAAGGAGACAATAGTGTCGTTTCACGTGACGTGAAGGGCACGTCGCCACTTCTTTTTTTTCTTAAAATAAATAAATAAATAAATAAATAAATAAATAAATAGATTTTAAAATGTAATTTATTACTGTGATTTCAATGCTGAATTTTAGCATCTTTACTCCAGTCACATGACCATTAAGAAATCATTATAATATTCTGATTTGCTGCTCAAAAACCATTATTATTGTTATTATGTTGATTTATGAAGGATCATGTGAAGACTGGAGACAATGATGATAAAAATTTAGCTTTGATCACCACAATCAATTACATTTTAAAATATAGTCAAATATAAATATTACTGGTTATGCTGTATTTTGAATCAAATAATAATAAAAATAATAATAATAAAAAAAACCTCAACAATCTTACTGTTCAAAAACTTTTGATGAGCCAGGGGGAAATAGTAAAGTAAAAATCAGAATAAAGGTGCATTAAAGTATAAGGATATCAAATAAATACTTCAACTAAATACTAAAGCTCACACATTTTTTTTCCAAGTCTTGAAGCTTTCTTATTCCAAGAGCCTCTAATACTGTTGCAGCCTTAGCTCATTCAACACTGTAAAAAATTTCCCTGTAAAATAAAAAAGGGAATCTACTGCCAGCTGTGGTTGCCAGCATCATACTGTAAAAATACAGTGTGCTATTGTTTTTGAAATTAACAGCAAAATGCCGTTTTGTCATCTACAGTATACTGTATTTGTTAAAATACATACTACTCATAACTCCATGATCTCAATTTTCAATGCATATTATACCCTGCATTTTCTATTTGACTAATACAAAAAGAACAACATCCAGTTATGTTTTGTTATTTTATTCTGATATAACACTAGACAAACTTTTACAATATTCCCTAAAACAGGCATGCATACAAACATACAAAAATGCATAAAGTCTTTATTCATAAAATACAAATGTACTCTCAAATTAGGCTTCAGAAATGACTAGTGTCTTTAATTAATCGTACCTTTATGTTCCTTTTGGAGCTCAAATGTTTGGTTCCCATTTGTCTTCCATTGTATGGGCAAACATTTCTCTATGACAATATCTTAATTTGTCCTCTAAGAGAAAGTCCTACTGGTTTGAGACAGCATAAGGTCAACTTAAGGATGAGATACTTCTGGACTGATGTTCTTCTTCATCATCTTGGGTTTTCTTCTGCAGTTTTTCCAGTTATTTTAGACACCTCTTTTCTCCATGCAGCTTTGATCCTCTTTTCTGGACTTATTCCAATAAAGTATCTGAAAAATAAGAGGAGAAAAGCTTCAGAACATATTCTTGTGTATAATTTGATTTGGTCAAATTGAACTTTCTAACTAAAAACTAGCCGATAATTAAAGAAGTCCACTTCCAGAACAACAATTCACAAATAATTTACTCACCCCCTTGTCATCAAAGACGTTCATGTCTTTCTGCCTTCAGTTGTAAAGAAATTATGTTTTTTAAGGAAAGCATTTCAGAATTTTTCTCCATATGATGGACTTCATTGGTGCCCTGATTTTGAACTTCCAAAATGTAGTTTAAATGCGGCTTTAAAGGACTCTAAACGATCCCAGCCGAGGAAGAATCTAGCGAAAAGATTGGCCTTTTTTTTTTTTTGGGAAAATAAAAATTTGTATACTTTTTAAACACAAAAGTTCATGTAGCACAGGCTCTGAGATGCACGTTCACACTACGTACTATTGAATCACGTCGAAAGGTCACGCTTAACCACAGACCCACTGTTTACAAAGCGAACGCGCAAAGACTAAGAAAGTGCAAGTAAGTCAAACGCTGTTTACAAACAAAAAGGTACAACGATGTCAGACAATTCTGAAGTTATAGGAGAAAAATAAGATGGAGTTTTTCTCCATACTCTATCTTTTTTAGCCGGAGTACACAGATGATGAAATTAGACGTGATTTGTAGTAGTGATGGGAAGTTCGGATCATTTTACCGACTCTGACCTTTGAGTCTCGTTCAGCAAAATGAACGAATCTTTTTGAGTCATTTCGTTCATTTTATCAAAATATAATTAAAATGTTATGTGTTACTTCCCTAACACTACTGCTTACACAAACGGTGATCACACTACAAACAAGACACAACTGTAATGCTATAAGAATCAGAAAAGATTAATTCATTGTTTACCTGGGTCTTTAGTCTATGATTATCTCACCTCACCTCTTATCTGACAAGTTTTTTTAAGGTTGGAGTCGTTCGTTCATCACGTGACAGCCCATAAGATGAACGAACGACTTGAAAAAACCTGAAGACTCGAAACAAGTGAACTAATTCCAGTGCAGAACCTAATAGGATGTTGCGCATGCGCGACTGAATGAATCACTCCCTGAAACGACTCGTTCTTCCCGAGTCACATTAAAGATTTGTTTAAAATGAACAAAACGTTCAAGAACGACCCAACACTTATTAATAGCATTGTGGACGCGCATCCCAGAGCCTGTGCTACACGAGCTTTTGTGCTTAAAAAGTATACAAATTTTTCTTTTTTGAAAAAAAATGACCGATCATTTCGACATCAAAGACCCTTCTTCCTTGGCTGGGATCGTTTAGAGCTCTTTGAAGCTGCATTTAAAGTACATTTTGGAAGTTCAAAATCAGGGCACCAATGAAGTCCATTATATGGAGAAAAATCATTAAATGCTTTCCTCAAAAACCATAATTTCTGTACGACTTAAGACAGAAAGACATGAACATCTTGGATGACAAGGGGGTGATTAAATTATTTGTAAATTGTTGTTCTGGAAGTGGACTTCTCCTTTGACTGAAGCCTCAGAATACAATGCACAAGTCATAGAAACTAATGTAGTAGATTTGTTTTAGTGAAACAAAATGCAGACATATACTTACCAAGAAGGATCAAGCTAGAAGTCACAGGCAGGTTACCCATTTTCTCAAGGTCAGAAGGAGTGGCAGACATCTATTAGTAAAGTAAACAATTTAAAATGATCAACAACAACAACAACAACAACAAAAAAAAACTAATGTGCTACTTTTTGCAATATTCTACAGAGGCAATAAAACTATTATACTCAGAGTAGAATTCAAAACGGATAATTTTCCTATTTACTTACCCGTATGCTGATTTAATCTCTGATGATGCGATCAATGATATTTAATGGAGATGTGATGTCTGTTTGTCCCTACAATGCAAAAGAAAATGGGGACCAAACTTTAATACCAACAGATATACAGTAAATGGAGGATAAAGGTAATTAATCACATGGTTTAGCCAGTTTTCTGAAGTGATTCAATTTGTTTGGGTGAAAACAATTTTGAATTTTGCAGTTCCAGGTTCTAATTTGTGGTTCTTTGGTCTGATATTTTGATCAGACAAAATTACTGGTACTTAATCATACCTTTATGTTCCTTTTGGAGCTCGAAGGTTTGGTTCCCACTGGTCTGGGCAAAACAGACATCAGTTCTCCAGGACAATATCTTCATTTGCCCTCCAAGAGAACGTCCTATGAGTTTAAAACAGCATAAGGTTGAGTAAATAATGAGATTTTTAGTGAATGATTTCTTGAACAAATAATAGGCAAACTTACATTTTCTTAAAGAATGAGTCATTTGCTTCTCTACAAAGTCAGCCTTTGAACTACAAGGATAAGGAAAACATAATGTAAAGAATAGATAGCTTCTCTAGTTAACTAATTACAGACATCCCACACACAAAACATTAAAATAAAGTTTAAAAAGAAAATAAAACCCGACAGATTCTTTCCGTCAATCTGCTGTTATTTTTGTGATCATTAGCAGCGCTTTGAGTACGTTCACAGTAATCGTGCAAGAATTATGAATTTTTTTCATACACATGTATCTTTTGCTTAGATGTAGTTCGGAGCATGTTTCAGTTACATAAATTGTGTGATGGTAATAAATAACAAATAAAATGCAGTCGGAGTATATGCTAACAAGCTAACAATGCTATCATATCTTACCTGGTTACTGTTCCATGATTAAAACATGCTATCCTTTCATCAAATTATGCTTTGCTGGCTTTTTATAATGTTAATGTTTAGAAGTGTACGCGGTAAGATAAAACCAAATGTGTGGTTGCAAATAACAGCAGCAGACAATAGCCGGGTTGAACCTCACGCTAAAATTGTAATCACAAAAGAAAAAACAAAAACATCATTTCACAAAATGTCATACTCAGATAAAGTTTAAGATGTGCGGGTTAGAGAAAAAAAAGTTTCTTACCAGTTGTGTGTTATATGATGCCAGTCTGTACAAAGCGCTGACACTCCTGTGGTAACTTGCTGATTAAAACATGGTCACGAATCCAATTTAAATCCCAAAAGCTTAATTGGATGTTGAAACATTCATTTTTAAAAGTAATAAGTACTTTCGAAATAAAACAATAAAAGGCAGAGCTGCAAAATGACCTCGTGCAGATAAACCAAAATGTCTTCCTTTCCCTGCACATGTACAATGGAAAATATGGTATTATGCTGTTAAACAACAGTGTCATACTGTTGCTGATCAACATATCCCACAATGCATCGCAAAATACAGTAACTTACTGTTATTATATAAAAACAGCATTTTACTGTTAAATTTCCTTGTAAATTTACAGGGTTTTTTTTACAGTAAACAAAGCCATAAAATTGGATTTCTGAGTGGTAAACTTACATGATGAGTCTAAAATTTGGTCAATTTAGAGAAACAGTATTCATATGCACCATTAAATAACATGCACCCAATGAAACCCAGCCAACCCTCTTTGGTTAGGCTAACTGGTATTTCAAAACCAGAAATTCTTCATATGAAGCTATGTTCATTATATAATTGACCAACAAGTTTTGTTATCAAACCAGTTTTTGTAAAAGACAGATTTGTGCTTGTATATCGATATTATTTCAAATAATATAAGAGTGTGGAGGTAAATTGTGTTTATTATTAAAGATAAAGACAAGTTTAAGGAAGGCTGAGGGTTTTACTGGATTTTTTTTTTTTTTTTTTAATATTATTATTACACGATAAAATAAATTTAAGGCCACCAATATTTGAAAATACATCATGGGGAATGACATTTCAGACAGAAGTTGGGATTTTAAGCAATGCTTAATCCAATTTATCTTAAAAGTATGCTTGGGTGAAATCTAAAATGTTAAAGCCACCATTCTCATATGCATTGCATGATATGCATATGATTACAGATTTTCTGATATAATGCCTTAAGCTTTTCCATAAAAAATAAACAATGTTTGTTTATCAAGATATAAAGACAATGCAGAATTTGTTAAATCTGTCTATACCAATCCAGCCTTTCAAAGACAGATCTCAGTTTTCTTTTAGTTTTATCAAATATGGGTCAAAGCCAAGAGAACATTACTTCAACTGATTCAGTGAAATTTTAACGCAAATCTAGAAGTGGTTCCATGTTTAATTTTGATTGAAAAGTTTGAATTATTGGTTTGAATTGCTGTAGCTACACAAAGTCTTTTAGAGTGGAGAAAAGAAAACAGTGTTCAATGTTATTGAACACTTTGTAAAAATCTAAGAATAATACAAAGCCATGTGTGTCAATTAAATGTAGCTAATTTATCTAATATTAGTCTTGTGTTATTTAAGATATGTCTATTGGGAATTTCAAGAAAAACAATGGTGTGCTTAGTTTTAACGTAACTTTATTCTTTCATGAGTTATTTACAAGTTTCTGACCCAATACATTTAACTCTTTTAGTGAATGTAGATGCAAGTGTTACATAATCATTGTTCAAAAGGCCAACAGGTCGCCAATTACCGATAATAAGGCGATCAAACTGATAAATCGCTGAGTCATAGCAGACAATAAGGAAGAGAACTTGGACTGAGAGCATCAGACATCTTTGTATTTCTGTTCACACGCATACCTGTACACGCGGGGTGTCGCCATTGTTGTTGTTGTTGTTGTTTTTACCCCAAGGAGCAAAGGATCATATTTTCTAGGTCGTTTTCTTTTCTTTTGTGTGTGAACTGCATTTTAGTTACAGTGCCTTTGGCTGTGTTTTAACCCTACACCATAAGCGCCTGACGCTTCTAAGAATAAAGTTATTTGATTGAAACGAGCGTCCACGAGTAGGCCTTGCTTACTGAGTGACTGAAGTAATGATGCGCCTGCGCAAAGACCGGTAGCTGAAATCGTTTGAATTTGAAATTGTAAGAACTGGAAACAGATTGAACCTAACTATTTGCTAAGGCGTGCCTACATTTCATAGGTTTGTAAAGGCTCTGGACTCTAGTAATGTGTCATTCACGAACAATTCGTTCTGAACTAATCTTTAATATGAGGCGGGAACACCGAGTAGTCTCAGTCGGGATTCCTTCATTTCTTGTTGACCGCGCATGCGCAACATCCTTTTGGTTCTTTACAGAAAACAGAAATGTTTGAAAAATTCGAGTTGTTCGTTCATCCCGTGACAGCCCCATAGGCGCTCTGCAGTCTTTACCGGAAGGAGAAATGATTAGTCAGTAAAATGATCCGATCTTTTCTTCCAATTACTGTATGAAACAGAGGCTGATAATTCAAAAAAAAAAAAAAAAAAAAAAAAAAAAAAAAAAACGAAAAAGTTCAAAGGAATTTTAGATAACCACATAACCTGAAACAGGTAATTTGACTTAATGTAGACAATAAAGTACTTACATCTGAAAAAGATTTAAACTGGACTTAGTAGGGAGAAAGAACCATCTTTGGGTCCCCAAAGAACCTTTCATATTTCTTTTTTCCCTCCATAGTTTAAAGAACATTAAAATAATTTAAAAAAAGAACCTTTTGTGGAATGTAAAGTTTCTATGGATCTTAATTTTCATAAAACCATCAATACCAATAATGAACCTTTATTTTTTAAGAGTGCACTAGAGGTATTAGACAAGACATCCATTACTACATTTTTGGCAGTTTATATTAAAAACAGTGATCAAACTCTTGAATGTTTTTGGTAATCAGTTATTAATAAATATAAAGTAACAGATGCTAGCCTACTATTTTGTTTCTTAGTGATGGAGGAAGCGTTTGTTTGCCATTAATTTAGTGTCTAATTTTTAGAATTTAAAAAAAGTGTGCGCTCACTGCAGTCCATAATCATAGAAAACAGAAGCGTTTTTAAGCTGATGTATCTTGGATAATATTTAGTAATTTTCTCATAGATGGAGAAAGAATCATAACTAAAAGCACTTATTTTTCTAGCACACGAGATGCATATGCTACGAACCGAAATGGACCTGAAGAGAAGGTACACATTTCATCCAAGTAACAATAACAAAGCTATCAATTCTAAAATAAATTTAATATTAAACACTTCTGCAGTCCTGTTTGATAAAAAAGTACTTCATTTAAGAACATGAGCAGCAACACAAAATACAACTGTTGTTTTCACAGCTCCTTTTCACAAACTGTCAGGATTTGTGTCACACTGTCAATAACACTGTAAACATCTAAACATCAGTAAACTTCATGTTTTTTGAATATACATTTTAAAGTTGACATCTTTCTCTTCTACAGCAAACGTTGTTTTGATTAAGGAAAGTCATGAAACACTATCTTGGATGATTACTTTTGCTACAGGAGCAAATGAGAAAACAGAAGTGAAATGTAAAAATGGTCCAATAATGTCAATGCAAAATACTTCATATAAACTTCAGTGTGTAATTTCAACCCAGTCTCGTGGCATTTCGTGATTTACTATTTTAATATTTTCATTTGCCTAAAACAATGATACACCACTGAAACCCAACAGAAAACAATACTGTTATATAAATTGCAAATATTATGTGCCAAACTTAACTTCTAATCAGGACCTACAATACACAAACTGTTTGCATCTCAGTCCAGACTGTGATATGGACATATCTGTGTGTGGAGATGATCCGTTCTTATTATACCATTCTCTTCTTTTACTTTCAGGACTGGACGTCTCTCCTCTATCAGAGTTAAGTCTCATCTTCACTCCATTTTCATCATCCTGACTACTCATTTGAACTAGAAAAAAATACAGCAGATAATGTAAAGCTTAATCAAACAGCACATGAAGATCCACAGACAAAACACTTTCCATTTCTGAACATTCAACACTGACTGTCTTGTCTTATTAACTGTATTCACCTGTTTCTCAAGATTTCTCATTAAAAATCTTTAAAATAATTAATGCAAATTACATCACAGAATAGCACAGTGCTAATAATAGCGTTCCCCATTTGTGACCTGTAATTTAAACTGGTTAGTGTCTTCCCCTATAAGAAAACATTGAAGAACTATCTAAACTGCTAAATAAGCCTCTTCTCATTGACTAACATTTAGTCTACTATTAAGAGGGCAGACTATTAAGAGGGCAGATGTAAGAGATACCTTTGTTTGAAGGATGATGCTCAGTTCTCATCTCCATTCCAGTTTGAACACCATAACTGCTCAACTGAACTAGTAAAAAAAATACAGTAGATTATATAAAAATTTCAGCTTGAATATATACAGCAATTTTGCAACTGCATGCTGTTTGCTATGATTCTTGTAGTTTGTGATTATCCAATACAATATCTGTGATGTCATAAAGTAAAACATCATACTTTTGATGTCCTCAAACAAAATATTACAAAGTAAAAGTGTTGAATCTGTTGAATATTATTAACCACCTTTTGATCTTCTTCTTTTGTAGATGCAGTACCAGATTACAATGAGAACTAGAATCAAAACTGATATTAATACTGCTTTTAAAGCCCAACGAGATTCTGTTTTACAGGCATCACAATTTCCAGCTGCAAAAAAATAAATAAATAAAAATAAGTAAAAAAAAAAAAAAAAAACAAATATTGAAAATGCATTTGTAATGCAACTGTAATTGTTTGTGACTAGCAACATCAATGTTGTTCTCATTCTACTAAGTGACTTGTGAGTTTAATTTGTTATTCATGAAGACACTGTTAAAAGTCATTCTTTACACATTCAATCAAAAATGAATTTATGGTGAATTTATGGATATTTACCCCATTCTACTACAACTGGTTCTGTCAGACTGCTGTGATTTACAAAACAGTCATAAAACTCTTAGTGTTTTCTGTCAATCTCCACACTGGTTCTCATCTGAAAGGATCCATCAGTATTTGGTCTGATTTCAGAAGATATTTGGTCCTTAACTATAAGTCTGTACAATCTGATGTTCATCTGAACATCTCTGGGGTAGAAACCAGTGGCCAGACAGGTCAGATTTAGATTACTGTGATCATCAGGATCTTTCCTCACAAACACATGAACATCTGGTGGAGCTGGAGCAAAAAATGATAATGCAATTAACAAATAAACATTTACAAATAGTTTGGTCTTTGTGCAAATAAATAAAAAATACATAACAATAAAATATTAGATCAGATTTTTACAGCAGATTTTTACAGAGCTCACACTTTTTCATGTTGTCAAATGTGGAGATCCAGTTCTTGCATTCCTTGAGGTAAAGCTGCAGGTGTTCATTGCATTTTGTTTGCTGATCCCATTTCATTTTTGTTTTGTTGGCTTTGGTGTTTTTATCAATCCACTGCAGAGTGTCAGAATTAAAGGCAAGAAAATCCTCTCCATCAAATCCATATTCATCAAATACTGTCAGATTCATTGTTCCATTAGGAAATTTCTCCAGTTCACAGCCAGTTTTTCTCTGGAGTACATGGAGCTTTACGATCACAGAACAACACTCATGACAATATACAGTATAAATTAACTAAATAAATACATGTATACAAACAATAAATAAATAAATAAATAAATATTAATGCAGGAATATGTTGTGAAACGGCATTTTCAATAAAATAAACACAAAACACAAAAACATTATGCAAAGAAAATGTTTAACAACAAATAAAATAGCATATCAAATAATTTTGTTCTTTACATATTCTGAACGCTCCTATAACGGATCTACAGTCGTGGCTAAAAGTTTTGAGAATTACATAAATATTGGAAATTGGAAAAGTTGCTGCTTAAGTTTTTATAATAGCAATTTGCATATACTTCAGAATGTTATGAAGACTGATCAGATGAATTGCATAGTCCTTCTTTGCCATGAAAATTAACTTAATCCCGAAAAAAACTTTCCACTGCATTTCATTGCTGTCATTAAAGGACCTGCTGAGATCATTTCAGTAATCGTCTTGTTAAGGTGAGAATGTTGACGAGCACAAGACTGGAGATCATTATGTCAGGCTGATTGGGTTAGAATGGCAGACTTGACATGTTAAAAGGAGGGTGATGCTTGAAATCATTGTTCTTCCATTGTTAACCATGGTGACCTGCAAAGAAACGCGTGCAGCCATCATTGCGTTGCATAAAAATGGCTTCAAAGGCAAGGATATTGTGGCTACTAAGATTGCACCTAAATCAACAATTTATAGGATCATCAAGAACTTCAAGGAAAGAGGTTCAATTCTTGTTAAGAAGGCTTCAGGGCATCCAAGAAAGTCCAGCAAGCGCCAGGATCGTCTCCTAAAGAGGATTCAGCTGCGGGATCGGAGTGCCACCAGTGCAGAGCTTGCTCAGGAATGGCAGCAGGCAGGTGTGAGCGCATCTGCACACACAGTGAGCTGAAGACTTTTGGAAGATGGCCTGGTGTCAAGAAGGGCAGCAAAGAAGCCACTTCTCTCCAAAAAAAACATCAGGGACAGATTGATCTTCTGCAAAAAGTATGGCGAATGGACTGCTGAGGACTGGGGCAAAGTCATATTCTCCGGTGAAGCCTCTTTCCGATTGTTTGGGGCATCTGGAAAAAGGCTTGTCCGGAGAAGAAAAGGTGAGCGCTACCATCAGTCCTGTGTCATGCCAACAGTAAAGCATCCTGAGACCATTCATGTGTGGGGTTGCTTCTCATCCAAGGGAGTGGGCTCACTCACAATTTTGCCCAAAAACACAGCCATGAATAAAGAATGGTACCAGAACACCCTCCAACAGCAACTTCTTCCAACAATCCAACAACAGTTTGGTGAAGAACATTTTCCAGCACGATGGAGCACCGTGCCATAAGGCAAAAGTGATAACTAAGTGGCTCGGGGACCAAAACGTTGAAATTTTGGGTCCATGGCCTGGAAACTCCCCAGATCTTAATCCCATTGAGAACTTGTGGTCAATCCTCAAGAGGCGGGTGGACAAACAAAAACCCACTAATTCTGACAAACTCCAAGAAGTGATTATGAAAGAATGGGTTGCTATCAGTCAGGATTTGGCCCAGAAGTTGATTGAGAGCATGCCCAGTCGAATTGCAGAGGTCCTGAAAAAGAAGGGCCAACACTGCAAATACTGACTCTTTGCATAAATGTCATGTAATTGTCGATAAAAGCCTTTGAAACGTATGAAGTGCTTGTAATTATATTTCAGTACATCACAGAAACAACTGAAACAAAGATCTAAAAGCAGTTTAGCAGCAAACTTTGTGAAAACTAATATTTGTGTCATTCTCAAAACTTTTGGCCACGACTGTAAATCAAAGTGATAGTTTAAATTTCGTCTTTTCCGGGTTGCATTGAGCGCATTGCTGCCCCTCACTGGCGGGTTTATGAAATCACACTTTCGCTTTCATTCTTAGGATCTGAAGGAAAAGTCGAGCTGTAAAATTATTTGAATTCAGACTATAGATTATATATAGACTATAGACTATACATTGCATACAACTATGAACATAGACCACAAATCGTGAACATACAACAAACATTTTAGTCTAGTGACCGCATCAGTTAAGGTCCAAACAAAACAATGAATTAAACGGGTAAATTATTAAATAATTACTACTCCATAAAATGCAGTCCGTATTAAGTTTTTTCTTACTTTTGTAAATGCTGCTTTCAAATCCTTGAACTTGTATATTTTGGTGTGCAAATGTAAAAATAAATAAATAAATAAATAAATAAGTTAAATGAGTGAAATGTAAATCTTAAAGAATCAATAGAGTGATGCACATTGGTGTCTGCTCTATGAAACACCTGCGATTCACAACTGCCTAATAATGCACTCGCATTTGTGATAGCTTTGTTGTCAGGTTTGGGTGAGAAAGGGTAAAATGCACAAGATAAAGTACCTTCACTGCCCTGTAGATGGTGATATAACTTCATAGCAGAAATAAGCTGTTGCAAAAAAAGTTGGGAGCTATACAAAATGTAAGGTGTAACTGCATTACTCATCATCACAACTATGTTGTACATATACTTAATCAAAAGTGTAGTCAAGTAAAAGTTGCAAATATATTTTATAGAAAATTTTAACAATCTAAAGAGTCTTTTTTCCACTATTAAGAAACGTTTGTGGAATGGAAAAGTTCTATGGATGTTTTTTTATAGAACAGTCAATACCAATAATAAACCTTTATTTTTAAGAATGTAGAGGTGTTAGGTAAAGCATAATTAACCTTTAGACAGTTTATGTAGTAAAGAGATCAAGCCCCTGAATGTTTTGGGTAATTAGTTAATAAATATAAAGTAACAGATGATACTACTTTGTTTCTTAGTGATGGAAAGCAGTTTTCAGTTGTCTGTAATTGAATGTTTCCTTTTGTAGAATTTAAGAAAGTGTGCGCTCTAATCAAATTCACAATTGCTTAATATTATCTGTGTGTGGAGATGATCCATTCTTATTATACCGTTCTCTTCTTTTATTTCAGGACTGGACATCTCTCTCTATCGGAGTTGTCTCATCTTCACTCCATTTTCATAATCATGACTGCTCATCTGACCTAGAAAAAATACAGCAGACAATATAAAACTTAATGAAGGAGCACATGAAGATCCACAGACAAAATGCTTTACATTTCTGAACATTCAACACTGACTCTCTTGTCTTATTTATTCACCTGTTTTTCAAAGATTCTCATTAAAATCCTTTAAAATAAGTAATGCAAATGACATCACAGAATAACACAGTGCTAATAATACCGTTTTCTATTTGCGCAACTGGAATTTACAACTGGTTAGTGTCTTCTGCTAGTTAGGGAAACATTCAAGAACTATCTAAACTGCTAAATAAGCCTCTTCTCATCAACTAACATTTAGTTGACTATTAAGAGGGGATCCCTAGAAGATACCTTTGTGTTAAAGATGATGCTCGATTCTCATCTCCATTCCAGTTTGATCAACGTAACCGCTCGACTGACCTAGAAAAAAATAAAGTAGATTATGTAAAAACTTTAGTTTGATTATATACACAATTTTGCAATTGTCATTTGATATGATTGCTTATAGTTTGTGATCATCAAATAAAATATTTGTGATGTCATAAAGTATATAGACTACTGTCAAGACATCATACTCTTTAAAACAATGCTATTTAAAAACAAAACATTAAAAAGCAAAAGTGTTGAATATTTATAACTCAAAACCATTTGATCTTCTCCTTTTGTAGATGCAGTAACAGATGAGAACTAGAATTATTGAAACTGATATTAATACTGCTTTTAAAGCCCAATGAGATTTTGTTTCACAGTCAGCACAATTTCCATCTGCAAAAAAAAAAATAAAATAAAAATACAAATAATGCAAATGCATTTGTAATGCAATTGTACATACTGAGTGACTTTTATTGAGTTTCATCTGTTATTCATCCAGAAGGACCATAAATGTATAAAAGCCATTCTTCAATTTATGGATATTTACCCCATTCTACTACAATTGGTTCTGTCAGACTGCTGTGAATGACAAAACAGTCATAAAACTCTTAGTGTTTTCTGTCAATCTCCACACTGGTTCTCATCTGAAAGGATCCATCAGCATTTGGTCTGATTTTAGATGATGTTTGGTTCTTAATTATAAGTCTGTACAATCTGATGTTCATCTTAATATCTCTGGGGTAGAAACCAGTGGCCAGACAGGTCAGATTCAGCTTACTGTGATCATCAGGGACTTTCCTCACAAAGATATGAACATCTGGAGCAGCTGGAGCAGAAAATAATAATGCAGTTAACAAATAAACATATGCAAATAATTAGGTTCTGTGTGCAAATAAATACATTAGATAACATTTTAAAGTTAAAGTGCTTTGATTAGAGCTCACTCTTTTTCATGTTGTTAAATGTGGAGATCCAGTTCATGCATTTCTTGAGGTAAAGCTGCAGGTGGTCATTGTGTTTTGTTTAAAGGTCCCATTTCATTTTGGTTTCTTTGGCTTTGGGGTTTTTATCAATCCACTGCATTTCATGTCAGATTTAAAGGCCATAAACTCCTCTCCATCAGATCCATATTCATCAAGTACTGTCTGTCAGATTCATTGTTCCATTAGGAAATTTCTCCAGTTCACAGCCAGTTTTTCTCTAGAGTACATGAAGCTCTACACTTAAGACTGTAACACTGCAACACTGTATATAAGCCTCAAATAAATAAATAAATAAATAAATAAATAAATGAAAGTTTTATGCAGGAATATGCAGTTTCACAACATGTCTGATAATTGATGAGTCAAGCATGAAACTCACCAGAGCATAGTGTGTTTTTGCAGTTTGATAGGGTCCTGACGAGTTGTAGAAACCACTCTTTAGACTTGGGTTTACAGGAGATTAGAGTGGGTTTACAGGAGATTCAGTCCAGTCATCTTTAGTCAGGCTTGATCTCACCCAGGATTTATCTTTATTATTGTAGTGAAAGATCCGTTTGCCATCAGCAACAGCCTCAGCACTGAACGTCAGGAATGTGTTTCCTTTGGAAAGGACTGTAAACTTGAAGTGGAGGAAATGTTTCTCTGAGGAACATAAAACACGTGCAATGGCAAAATTGACAAAATGTGGATAAAACTAACTTAAAAACTGATAACAAACTCTAGCCTATTATATATATTTTATAATAGTATAAAACTATTCATAGTACGTTTGTTAGTGACTGTTTGTGGGTCCCCATTTTGTACCGCTTGACTGAAAAATAAACCGTGTTCTTACCTTGCTGTGCATCACCAAATGAAGAGTGAAACAATAAAATAAGAAACACAAAACACAAAAACATTATACAAAGAAAATGTTCAAAAATTACATCCCATCAAAAGATTTTTTTTATTTTTTTTTATTTACATTTTTGAAAAGCGCCCTTAACGGGGTTACCCCTCATTGGCGGATTTATGAAATCACACTTTAGCTTTTATTTCTAAGGTCCTTCAGAAAAAAGTCCAGCCCAGGGGCGGATCTAGAAAATAATTTTTAGGGTGGCAAAGGGGTGGCATGGGGTCTATGAGGGGTGGCAACACCAAAGCAAGCTCCCATGTGTAGTTTTTGGGGATTTATAGTCTGACATACACGGTTGTGTTCACAAATATTGCATTACCATTAAGTAATCATCTATACCATTTAAAATGAAAAATAAATAACATTTCAATATCTATCATGGCACCAAGTCGATAAACAATATAAAAAAAACTTTATATACTAAAACAGGTTATAAATGTTTCTGAGCTTATATCACTAAAGAAGATAATTCTATTAAATTACTACTTAGATGGTACAAATCATGTTTTAGTGCAAGTTTAAGATGTAAATGTCGATGATTTAATGTTAATTTCCTAACATTGGAAAAAAATATAATAATATCAAAGCACTGAAACTGTATCAATTTTCTGTTATTAATAGAGGTGGGAATGTCTGTAATCACTCATAACACACTATCGACCATATAATCTAGCAACACCCCAGCAACTGCATAGCAAGAGCCTAGCAACCACCAAGAATATCGTAGCAACCAAATCGCAACACTTTAGCAAACATCTAGAACATGTAACTAATCAAACTGTTTTTTAAACAAGACTTTAAGACAAGCCAGCATAAATTTCTGTTTACAGGTATCTAGTTATTACAGGTATTCTTACACACAATTCAAATACAACAATGACTTTCCTGCCCAGTGAACACTCATGAGATCAATAACACAACAACAACAACAAAAAACTCTTATTAGGAATTATTTTGCAATTCAGTGTCTATTACAGTATACAACATAAATTAAATTACAGATTGATAATTCAGCAATGAACTTTTGGGGAAAAAAATAATTTGACCTGGGAAATAATCTTTAATAGTGTAATTAACTGAAAGTGATATAACCCTTTTTTGAAAAACAGGAATTTATCTTCAGTTTTTCTTGTTCAACCATTGACATCAATCTTCAAATTTAAACAGAGCATAATGACTATATTAAACAATATGACCACAATGATTCATTTCATACAGTTTAAACCTTCAATGATACAATTCAACCAGCTCAAAGATTTAGTTCCAACAGTTCAAAATTCAATGATTCAATTCAAACAGTTCAAACGTGCAGTGATTCATTTCAAACAGTTCGAAACTATCGGTGTCTCAGTTCAAGCAGTTTGGATGTTCAATGATTCAATTCAAACATGAAGATTCAGCATCCGTTTAAGAATCGGGAATCTCAGTCTGTTCTATAGTCGTGGTGAGTTTCGTCCGTATAGTCACTTTAAAAGAATTAGATCGATTCTCACAGTGCGAAGATTCCATGTATTTAATCCAAACTCACTGTTAGCTTCCTCCACCAGACTAATTCAAATCAGTTTAGGGGTAGCAAGGCCATGGGTACATCTCACATGCTCTACCCGCAGGTGTACATCCACTTCCTTTTTTATTCTTCTCTGAACGAATCAGCATCGCCCTCCTGTGGACATTTTCAGTGACTAGCTCGTCACAAGCTATTAATATTTTTGGTGCCATTTTTTGTCCACTGCCCTCTGGAGCACATCCTAAAACCTGAATTCGAACCTTTCGTACAGCTTCAGTTAAAATCGATGTATCAGAAGAAAAACTGAATTAAGTGCACAACTGTCAGAGCAAGATCTGACCTTTAGCCAAAACTGAGCTGATAAACTGATATTATGGGCAGAAATAATAAAAGCATGTCTATCATGTTAGTCCTGTTATACCACATTTGCCAGTATGATTTCAGAGTGTGATTAACTCTTTTAAATGACAATTGTCATTGTTGGTATTATGAAAATTCACTGAAGTCCACAGATTTCCTGATGTACCTTACTATTAAAGTGTTTCCCTGGTTAGAATCAATAGTGTCTGACACTCCCATCTTGGAATGATGTCTCAAAGCAATATTTAGCCATAAAGACAGCAGTACCTATTGACAGTGAAAATTTTGCCAACTATAACAAAAACATCCAAATAACCCTGGCATTTCATAATGAGTCATAAAATCACAAATTCACAAAACAGCCCTGAAGGTGCAGGTTTTTTAAACTAAATAGAAATAGGGTTGCCAAATTGTGTTTTTAACGTCACATATCCGTTAACAATTTCCACATTTTACCTAAAATCCCTTCGCCCATATTTTTAAACATGAACAAGTTAAAAATGCCTAAGTGACGGACACACACTCTATATCTGTGTGATGAGAAAAGGAACCAAGGTTCAGAGTCTATTATCCATCTGAAAATTTAGAATCAGTCAAATCCACAGATTTGCATCTTGGCTTTATCTGTGAGCTGCAAGTGAGGTGTTTCAGTGCGCAGATGACATGCCTCAGCAGTGAAGATTTCTGCCATTTATGCAGCGGCAACCGCAGCTGCCTGGTCTGCAAGAGTTCATCCGTCTCACCTCTTAGTGAGAAACCACTCTGCTGCCAACCTGCTTTGCATTCAAAATTGAAGAAAACTGTTTAACATTGCAGCTCATCTGCATAACTTTTAATTCAGCTACACCTGTAGTTACATCCTCAAAAAGAATCTCTGATCTTAAATGGTTCCAGAAATCAGATGTGTTCTAGCATCTCATAGCAGCTAGATGTGAGTGATACACTAATAAGGTGTTGAATCAAAATCAAAAATATTTTTGCGAAGACTGGTGAAATAGCGGTTACATTAAACCAAAAAATAAATAAAAAAAATAAATAAAAAATAGCTAGTGCCACACACGGTATATAAAGAATTTCCATTTCCATTTAGTCATTTAGCAGATGCAAGCGACTTACAAAAGAGGACAATGGAAGCCATCAAAATTAACAAAAGACCAATAACATGAAAGTGCTATTACAAGTCTCAGTTAGCTTAACGCAGTACATGTAACTATATAATAAATAAAAAGAAAACAGAGAATAAAAGCAAGCTAGTGCTGCTTTTTGTTAATTCTATAATAAACAAAGAGAAAAAAAATAAAATAAAAAAAGAACAGAGAAGCTAGTGTTAGCTTTTTTCTTTCTTTTTTTTCTTAGCAGTAAGTAAATGAGTATATATCTAAAAGGGCAAGTTCGGATTGAGTTGGGCAGGTCATTCCACCAGGAGGGTACATTTAATGAGAAAGTCCGTAAAGTGATTTTCCATGAAATGTCAAACAGAACACACTCAATATGCACTGCAGTAGTTAAGCCAGGAGAAGACACCTGCGAGAGTCGTCCCCATCCTCACTCGTGGCCCGGAGTCAGAAGCCCAGTGGTCTGGGACATTCCACCGTCTGGTCATGCGAGAAAAAAACCCAGACTCCGCTCTTATGGAGATAACAGCTCCGTGTTATTCCATTCTGCCGACTACGCGAAAATTTTAGATCATTGTCCCCATGCCTAGACAATTAAGATACAGCCCCAGACACCAGATCCCATCAGAAAATATCAGTTTGTCCGGTAACAGAACAACTCGTCAGCAGAGTAATCTAATACTCAAACCCTGTTAATAGAAGGTCTAGACTGGAACCCAAAATACCCAAAACACTATTAACAGCCTTCTATCAGCCAAGAAGTTGGATTGAGGGAAAATCTAGTGAAGAGCAGAAGCAGGACACAATGTGATGATGGTAAAAAGGAGCAGAGTTTATTGAATAGTCTTAGTTGCGTATGTCTCAATGCTCAGACTTTGTCTGAAGAACACAAATCCAACAAGTATTGTCATACCAAACTGATTCACAACAACATCCCATAAACCTTGAGTTTCCATAAACATTCCCACATATCTCTTATTCAAGACAAACTTCCCTTTAAAACCACACAGTCACAAGACTAAATAACAATGGAAAAAAATATATAACAAACAACAATAATATGATATAATATTCATGACTAATCAGTTAATGAATCAACGAAATTGGTATAAATGATTATGTGATTAAATGTAATAATAAAATGATTAAATGATAAATGATGATAAATGAATGAAGAATATTTAATAAAGAATGTAAAACAACACAAATGTACTAATTATACAAATGTAAGATTGCTCTCTTGAAGCAAAATATACACAGTTCGCATTTGAGGATCCTCATATCCTTCAACATTGATCTCAAAAAAAAAAAAGGAATAAATATATATATATATATTATATTATCATGCTGTGCAAAGATCATTTAGGAAGATTCTTTATACACAATTAAACATTCTAAAACTATCAAAATCTATGAATTGTGAACATAATCAGATGTCATAGCAGCAACATGTACAAAGTAGTTTTGAAATTTCTATTTACATTCTAATTGTTTTTCATATTTACTCTAAAAGTGTACATTTCACAATTACATACTTTTGTTCAAAGATCCTCAGTAAACCTCTATCAAAACCAACAGAGAATCTAGCAACGACGTTCTCTCTAGAAATAAATATTTTTGATGGTTCGTCTTTTACCGTGTTAATCATTTCTTTAGCAACACATTTAAGACACAGCGTCATAAGGACTGGAGTCAGAGGGCAGCCCCAGCACAGTAATTTGTATTTACCTCTGGTACTGTTTTTCAGGACCCTGTTAAGGATGTCTATATTTAATTTACTGGATAAAGGTGGGTTTGTCTTGTCTCTGTCCAATTCTTTTGCAATGAACTGCCTTAAGACCGTCCACCTAAGCTTTACTGGTTGCTCTTTGAAAGTAAACAACACTGCTTCATTTTCTCCGTCATCTGTGTAGTCCTCTGAATGGGACTCCATGTGGTCATAAAGCCACCTGGTCATGATGGTGGCTAAGATCAGATAGTCAACATTAAATCTGTAGTGAGTCTCAGATACTTTTAAAGTGTCATTGAAAGACTTCGGGATGTTCACTGATTGCTCAAGTATGTTGTGATAATAAGCACACAAATATGGAATCAGAGCATATGAGTTATTCAGATAGAATTTGACTGGTATACCATCTGGACGTTCAACATGTTTTTGGTTTACTGCCAAAGACTGAATTGCACTTTCAACCTCCCTGACACTAATCATTAGAGGTGTGCAGGGATTTATAGTCAAATCAAGTTCCGGAAAACATTTGTGTTTTTGGCTTAACCATTTATCAGTAACTGAGTTTATCATGTTAAAGATATGAATTTTGTTCTCCTCTTCTGTCATAACCTGACAAAATTTTTGTTCCTTGCTTTCTTCTTTGGACATCCCAATTTGAATCAGAACTGGCTGATGGTCAGAACAGCATTTTTCTTCAAAAATCTTACAGGTTTTAATATATTTCATTGACTCCTCTGTAACAAAAAAATAGTCCAATCTTGACATGACATCTTTTTGCTGATAGGAAAATTGCCTATCTGTTGGGTGAAATCTTCTCCACACATCTACAAGATTGAATGAAATCATAAATCTCTCCATAATTGGTTTGAAATGTAAATGGTTTTCATTTATTGTTTTTGAATTTCTGTCTAGATATGGATTCAGAGCAATGTTAAAGTCTCCTCCAATCAATAAGATGCCCCCTGCACATTTCTTAACTACATTTCTGAGTTTCATTAAGGGTCTTGGATCAGCTTGAGGATTGTATACACTCACAAGTGTGAACAGTTGTCCATTTAGGGTACATTTAACTACAATATAGCAGCCATCAACATCGCTTTCTGTTGTGTAGCATGATTCATCAAATATATTTCTTCTTATCAAAATAGCCACTCCTTTATGTTGTGATGTTTGTGGGGTGTAAAATGGTTGCCACTCTTCCAATGTCTTTAAAATATCACCTGAACGTGTCTCTTGAAGGAAAACAACATGGCATTCTTGTTTCTCTATTTCGCTCTTCACTTTCTTTATTTTAGTTTTGATCCCATTTGAATTCCAAGACATAAAAATCAGATTTTCTAAACTCATGATGATAGTGGACTGTGTATCAGTAATCCAGGAATTTTAAACTGAAATCTGGAATCTAGATGATTAAAAAAGGAGATATTTTTTTGCTTTTAAATCCTGCATTATTATAACATAGTTATTTTTATAATGACATTCAGTGTTGGGGAGTAACTAGTTACATGTAACAGAATTACGTAATTTAATTACAAAATAAATGTAATTGTAATTAGTTACAGTTACTGAGAAAAAATGTGTAATCAAATTACAGTTACTTTTGAAAAATGCAAGTGATTACAAAGGGGGTTACATCTGAATTTTTTCACACACCCACCCCCACTTACAGATTCAGTTTACTTTTTTTCATAAATTGCATTGGCTGCTCTAAAATGAGACACGAATCTATCAGGCGTTTAGGACACAGAATAGGACACATGCTTATTCGATAACTGTTTTATTTCCTATTTGGGTTTATGCATAAACTTTATTTTTTAAGATTGTTTTTTCCAAGACATTGTTAGATGCTAGTGTTTCCTGTCATAACTATGCAAACATTTGATTTCAAACCCAGTATCATAGCTATTAAACTATTTCTTGTTATGATTTCAAATCTTTATTTAACCTTGCAATGATCTCAAAGTAAATAAGAGCTGTTAAGTCTGAATTTGGGGCGTTTTTGGTGCCGGTAGCCTCGCGGTTAGTTTCCCTCTCTCCTCCCAGCTCTTTCCTGTCATCTCTCTACTGTTCTATCACAATAAAAGGCATAAAAAGCCCCCCAAAAAAAGTAAAAAAAAAATAAAAAAATAAAAAGTCTGAATTTGTGGTGGCTGTGCTTTAAATTTAATTATTACATGGCTCTGTGGAATGCTTGATTCTGATTAGTCAGTCATGACATTCCAAGGTGTGTTATTCCCTGATAACAACTGGTAAAAACTAATAACGCAAACTCATTCGGGGCAACTTAAGTCAGTGCTATATGCTTGATAGTTTTTCTTGGTGGAAGCTTTGCGTTTGGTTAGCTAATAAAATATTAAAACTTAATTCAGTATTATGTAGAAAATTTCTTAATTCTGTCATCCTGGTATCGTGGACTCGCTCTATCGTTTCATACAAACGCAGCTGCTGCATTTTTTTTTTTTTTTTTTTTTGTACACTGTAATGGATTATAAAATAGCTAACAAACTAGTACTACTACTTAATTATTTATGTGGTGAAATGTTGTGTAAGAAAACTGGTGTGACTGCACTGTATCCCTAAAATGTCTAGTTTGAACTTGCCGTTTGCTAGCAACTGATTTCTTCATTTCAAATATTTCAACTCAGATCAGTGTTTCGTGTCTAATAATTTTGACATGAAACATCTAAATAATCTATCAAGCAGCTGTGTAATAAGTAGGATGATGTACATCCAGCCAGCTGTTATCGCAAAATAAAGATGTATGTTATCCCTTACTTATTATAATCTTAATTCAAGTGATAAAGGATGTTGAAAGTCTGACAGTAATCAGTGTTTAGTGCTACTGTAAGGTTAATTCTGCCTGGTTGAAATGTTTCAAAATGATTAACAGTTGAAAATATTAGAAATTTAGAAAAGTAATCAAAAAGTAATTAAAAGTAATGTTACATTACTTTAATAAAGTAATTTCCGCAGCGTTTAAATGTTGTTACAATGTTTTCGTTTCTGTCAAGTTTTTACTTGCATCCCTCCCTGTTTGCTTCTTTGTATGTCTTTCTTTGTATGTCTTTCTATACACTCAGCGTTCTAATCACTCCGACCTTACAGCGCACACAGACATGGAAGACATACTCGCACACAAGCGCGTACACGCCCGCACATATCTCATTCAATTGAGCATCACACGCAGCGTGCAGCATTAGCTACACACACACATCTATGGGTGCACTAAGGTTTGTCACATGGAATGTGAATGGAGCTGGCTCCAGAGAGAAGAGGTTAAAAATATTTAGCCAGCTTAAAAAACTACAGGCAGACGTTGTTTTATTACAAGAGACTCATAGACCTGCCACAGCCACAGATGAACTTAAAACAACTGAGTTTCCTAATGTGTTCTCAGCCTGCTATAACTCTAGGCAAAGGGGGTAGCAATTTTAATACATAAAAATGTTAATTTCACAGTACTTAACACAGTTATAGATCCAGAAGGTAGATTTTTAATCTTAAAATTATCTATATTTAACGAAAAGTTATGTATTGTCAGTGTATATGGTCCAAATGTTGATGACCCCTCTTTCTTTCACGTTTTATTTACTGCACTCTCTGAACACCTAGATTGCGCACTTGTTCTTGGGGGAGACCTCAACTTTGGACTAAATAAAGAAATGGACAGGCTCAGTACAGCTGGAACTCAGCGCAATTGGGAATCCACAAATATAGTCAAACAGTACATGAGCGACTATGGACTTTGCGATGCATGGCGTTCTTTTCACCCCAACAGTAGGGAATATACTTTCTTCTCACATGTCCATCATTCTTACTCTCGTCTGGATTATTTTCTAGTCAGCAGCTCACTGCTGAGTGACATTTCAGACACAGAGATACACCCTATTGCTGTCAGCGATCATGCTCCTATATCTTTAACTCTAGTGAATAAGAAGGCCACTCCACCAAGTAAAAACTGGAGATTCAATACATCATTGCTTAAAGATGAAGATTTTATTAAATATTTCAAGAAAGAATGGGCTTTATATTTAGACTATAATGACCTGCCTGGAACATCAGCATCTGTTCTCTGGGAAGCAGGCAAAGCTGTGATGAGAGGTAGAATAATCTCATTCTCATCACATAAAAAGAAAAGAGAAAATAAATGTATTCAGGAACTAGAAGAAACCATCAAATCCCTAGAAGAAGCCTACGTATCCTTCCAGGAACAGGAATTGCTGAACAAAATACGTCAAGCAAAACTAGAATTAAATGAAATTATTAATAAAAAAACTCAATTCTTAGCACAAAGACTTCGCTGGCACAAATTTGAATATGGTAACAAATCAGGTCAATTCCTAGCTAACCAGTTAAAAATAAATAAAGAAAAAACAACTATATGTGCTGTTAAAGACTTAACTGGGGACACAGTATATGACCCTGAAAGAATAAACAATATTTTCAGGGACTTTTACAAATCTTTATATTCGCCACAGATAAACCCGTCTAAAGACGAAATTAACCAGTTTCTTGATAATATAACTCTTCCGAAACTACCAGACAATCAAGCGATGGCATTGGACTCTCCACTGACATCAGATGAACTTCAGGAAGCCCTGAACAGTATGCCCAATAAAAAAGCTCCAGGTCCAGATGGCTTTCCAGCAGAATTCTATAAAGAATTCTGGCCAATTTTGGCACCAACATTCTACAGAATGTTGCAGGAAACCAAGGAAAATGGTAGACTTCCACCAAATATGAATTCTGCCAACATTAGTCTATTGCTAAAACCAGGCAAAGACCCTGTATTGCCTACCAGCTATCGTCCAATATCCCTTATTAATGTGGACATTAAAATAATCTGCAAAGCTCTCTCAAAAAGAATAGAGAAGATAACTCCTCTCATAATTCATCCCGACCAAACTGGTTTCATAAAAGGGAGGCACTCCTCAACAAATACACGTAGGTTACTTAACTTGATGGATTATTCATGCAATAAAAACCTTCAAACTACAATATTGTCTCTAGATGCAGAAAAAGCTTTTGATAGGGTTAACTGGAATTTTCTATTTGCAGTTCTACACAAATTTGGTTTTGGAAATTCTTTCATAAACTGGTTAAAAATATTATATAACTCTCCAACAGCATGTGTTAGGACAAATGACCAAACATCCTCCAGCTTCTGTCTTAAGAGGGGCACCAGGCAGGGATGCCCCCTCTCCCCTTCACTGTTTGCAATTTTTATTGAACCACTAGCAGCAGCAATTAGACAGGCTACAGTGATTAAAGGCATTAAATGCAAGAATGTAGAACATAAAGTCAGTCTTTACGCAGATGATGTGTTACTTTTTCTTCAGCATTCACAAACCATTCTCTCTGAGGTAATTACATTAATAAACTCTTTCTCAAGAGTCTCAGATTATTCAATAAACTGGTTAAAATCTACAGTTCTTCCAATTAATTGCTCCTTCCAGAACTCTTCCACTCCACTGCAATCCGGAAATATTAAATATTTAGGTATTAATGTTTCACCTAGGTTGGGAGATTTAATTAAATTAAACCACATCCCACTTTTAAAGATGGTAGAAGATGATCTAGCCAGATGGAAGTCTCTACCCATATCACTCATGGGAAGAGTCGCCTCAATTAAAATGATGGTTTTGCCAAGAATTAATTATTTATTTGCAATGATCCCGAGCAAACCATCACCTGACTGGTTTAGATCTCTGGACTCCTCCATCTCTAAATTCCTTTGGAAAGGTAAACCCCCGCGTATTAGCTTAAAAACGCTGCAAAAGACCAAGGATAAAGGAGGACTAGATCTGCCTAACTTTCACCACTACTTCTTAGCTAACAGGCTTCAACACATTTCAGGGTGGTTAAAACACACGCTCTTAGACGAGCCTTGGCTAGATGTAGAACAGGCATTATGCAATAATATAGAGATTTCGGATCTGCCATTCATTAGCTTGATCATCAAACGACACGTATGCTTCAAAAGCATCAGTATCAGCTCTTCTCTGACAGCATGGTGGGAGTTTCTAAAAATGACTGAGTCTTCACTAATCCCATGCAAACGTACTCCCATCTGGAATAACCCTGACCTATTAATAAACAATAATATGATAAACTTCACAGATTGGAGTTGTAAAGGTATTAAATACCTGGAACATATATTCGAAGGGACGGACTTTATTCCCTTTGACATATTAGTTAAACAATATGGGATTAACAAGAACAGATTTTTAGAATATCAACAAGTTAAATCTATAGTAAAAAGAAAATTTAAGTCTAATCATATCAAATTACAAATACCACCAAGTGTGGCAGAATTTCTTAATCTCAAAACCCCTAAATTACTGTCTAAAATATACAGGACACTTTCCAAAATAGATGAATCAGTATCGCTTCCTATTACAAAATGGGAGGCAGATCTATCAGTCAGCTGGGACCATAATTTTTGGTCTCAGATATGTTTAAAAACCTTTGAACTGATTAGAAATCCCAGTTTACAATTAATACAATACAAAATCCTGCATAGAGTGCACTACACAGGTCATCGGATGTTCAGGATGGGTTTTACAGCTTCTAACAACTGCTCACACTGTCAAGGCAATACACCTGACAATTATATCCACGCTCTATGGTTCTGTCCACCTGTTCAGAGGTTCTGGTACAGGATTTGTGAAGACTTATCAAAGTGTCTTAAATGTTCCATTCCAGCCTCTCCATCAGTCTGCTTGTTGGGCTACCTAGATGGTGTCACTACAGAAGATAATTCAATCCACATGGCTTACACTGCCTTATGCATTGCTAAGAAGACTGTCCTCATGAACTGGAAAAATAAAAATAATCTTAATATCAACCAATATAGAGATCGTTTGTTGGACTATATTAGTCTTGAAACAGCTTCTGCTGCCACATTAGATCAATCTCTCTGGGCTCCTTTGATCAGCTCCATCACCTAGTGTGAGTGGGGGTCACGGTTCTGTCCGGCTTTGGTTTTTGTTGTCGCCGTGGGGGGGCCATATGGGCTGGGGGCATCTGGGAGTTCCCTAGGGGTGGGTTTCTTGGGGGGTTCGGCGCTGGGGCTGCGGTCCTGGCCTGGATGGGGTGTTGGTGGCTCTTGGGTGTTGTTTTTCTGGCGGCTGCATGCGGCGCTGCTGGGGAGGCCTGTGCCGGCGGACGTAGGTTGCCGGCCTGGCGGCCGTACTGCTCCGGGGTAGGTCCGGGGGGGGCTTGGGGTTCTGGGGCCGCTCTGCCACCGGGCTGGGATTCCGGCTGGGCCTGGGGGCTTGGGTCCTGGTTGGTGTGCCGCCGGGAGCGTGGGTTGGTGCATGCGCTTGGGCTCGGCCCTGGTGCGGGGGCCTTTGACGCGTCGGTGGATCCGGTGGCCTCTTTAGCTGGTAGGGACGTTGTTACCATCTGTCAGTATCCACTCTGCAGGGGGGGGGGGGCAATATAGGCGGAGGACGGACTTAACCTGGGTGTCTATTGTCTTCTGTAGTCTGGGAGTTGACTGAATGATGGGGTGGGGGTAGTTTTTCCTCTGCTGTGGGGTCCGGTGGGGCCGCCCGGGCTGCCGTGGGCCCCGGTCTGGATGGGCCTGGGCCCCGGTCTGGGGATGGGCCTGGGCCCCGGTCTGGATGGGCCTGGACCCCCTGCCCTGGGCAGATTTGGGGCAACGGGGGTGCCTATGGGGGTCAGCGGGGGAGCTGGCTCCAGGGGGGGGGTACTTTGCCCCCTCCAATGATTTCCTCCCCATCCCTAATGCTTCCCTTCTCCCGCTCCATCACACCAACATACAGGTAGGGTTTTGGGGTGCGGGTGTGTTGCTGGGATGCAGGGGAGGTGGTACTCCTCTGTCTCCTTGTGGCCACCTGCATCTCAATCATACATCACAACTTAGACACTCTCATTACTTACTGTCACATGACACATACATATAGGGCCTTGGGGGTGGGCACACTGAATGGCATCCAGGGGGCGGTCTGTTCATTCAGCCTTCTCTCTGGTGCTGGTGC
>NC_066887.1:35042203-35056256 GCF_022985175.1 Labeo rohita
ACGGTTACTTCAAAGCTTTCAGTTCTGTTCGAAGGACATTATGAATGTCCGGCAGTAATCATTTTCTTAACTCACATGGCAGAGTTTGCATAAAGTTGTTTGCATTATTTTTTGCATGTAACCCTGTAAAGCTCTGTGTTTGCCCTTAGGCTGAGGTTGTGTGCGTGAAAATTGTGATAAACTGGATTCATGTTTGCCACTGCCCTCTACTGTTTTGTAACAGTAGTTTTCCTACAGTGGTTCAGGCTGTTTTGTTACTGAAGATAGGTTTGGGACAGAATAGCAGAAGTCTTTGCTCAGTTTCAGTCATTTTCAATCATATGCCTTCCTTGTCAACCTACAATGACTGTAGCTGATGCTGATAGGTCAATTATGGGTTATGAATGACATTTGCGATTTCAGGGGCTAATGTTTATATTGTGTACTTTTTCATGACTTCACAATTTAAATGTGTATTTCTGTGTATGTGTGTCAATTTCATAATTTTGTTGGTATTGTATTTATTTTTGTTGTACTCCTAAGTTTGATTAAGTTGAATGTCACATGACCCTTCTTGATTAATTTAACCTGGAAGTGTTATCGCAAACTGAATGATGAGACTTGAATTCAGATACACATTAGAGCTCCTCACCATTCTACTTCAGGTTACCATGACTGGTTACCATTTTACCACGGTAAAAGTGTTAATGTTTGTGTATTTCTTTAATTGTGCTGATGTCCTTTCGAACTGTTGTGTGTAAAACTATGTTTTCCACTTGACCACTGTGGGAGGTGTTGATGCAATAATCTGACGCATGCAAAATTGCATGAATAGATCCAGAAAGGCTTGATGATGTTCCAAAAAAAAGTGAAGTTTATTAAATCAAAACAAAAATGAATTGCAACATAAAACAAACAAAAAACTTAGAGGCTGCTTGCAGGCTAAAAAAATAATATGCCCTTTTTCAAATCGAGCCATTCTCAGATGCCTGTTGTTGTGCCGTCAGACCCATAGAGGCAGCTCCCATGATAGTTGATTGACATGAGCTCTTACCTCAGATCAGCTGTCACAGTCCAGTAACTTTCCTTGTTTCGATGCCGGAGCAGGGATGTAAATTAGACAAGAATATCTCAGATTGAGTGATTGAGGTGTTGTGTTGCTGGATGTAATAATGAACATAGTGGTCGTCATTTACTCCCGACACCTGAGCCGCTGAAGATGCAATAGATTATGTTTGTTTATGAAGGGAATGCGCCTCCCGATCTACATATATTCGTTTATATATTTGCACGAATCATTCATGATCCAGCTTCACTTACAGCAGAAGTGTGTATAAGCGTTTTTTTAATGAATCTTTGCGATCGCCTTTCCTTATAATGTGGTAGTTAGGAAGTTTAGCGGCTAAATGCGGCTAATGTAAACACGTCTTTCCACAGAGAGAAGAGAGGGGCGGGACGAGCAGAGCTCATTTGCATTTAAAGGAACAACCCCTTAGAATGAGATGATTTTTGCAGAGCTCATTTTGGCAAGGTAAAAAGGGTGTTGTTTTACAAAACCATTGAGAATTTTTAATCAAAGTATATTTGAGACTTTTCATAAAGACCCTAAAGAATCATATCAACTTGTGGAAAATGGGCATCCGATGACCCCTTTAAGTTTAACAGTTCTTATGAGTCCTTCGGAATCTAGTAGAACTTCTGTTATTCTTCCAATAGGCCATGATCCACGAGGTTCTGAACTGTCTGTGACTAGCACAATATCTCCTTTCTGCAGTCCTCTTTTTGGCAGTAAACCATTTTTGTCATTCTTGCAATAATGGTAAGTACTTTTGTGACCACCTCTTCCAAAATAGGTCTGCTAAATATTGTACTAGCCTCCATCAACATCTGATGTATACATCTGACTCCTGAAACAATCGAGGTGGTAAAACAGGGCTAGACTTTAGCAGGAGAACGTGATTTTGTGTCAAAGGATCAAGTTCATAATGGTCATCGGACAATGCATTAATAGAATGACTATTCAAGATTGCTCACAAAAAATGTTGGTAATTCTTGGTAGTCAGTCTGTGTTCAGTGAGTGAGCCATTTCTAGGTAAACTGCTCTGATTGTCATGCATGTGAAAATGACTCCTTACCTTTTTACTTGAATTCTACCTCTTTTTGTCTCGAAAGGTCCAAAGTAGTCAACACCAACATTGCACCAACAGATCTGCTTGTAGTCAGTCTTTCCCACTTATGCTTGTACACAACACATCTAGACAGAACTTTGCGTGCTGCAGAATTGGCATTTATAATCCAATATTTCTTTCTCAGATGTAAGAGAACATGATTGCATGTCCAGCATGTCCGAGCTGTTCATGTATGTGTTGAAGTATAGAGATGTGAAGGGTAGAGATGTGAAGATCTTTTGGTAGAATAATTGGTCGCTTGGTCTCCTCAGACAATGCAGACTTGTTTAACCTTAAACCTCAAAACTTCATCATCAATCACAGGATCAAGCTTGTACAAGCTGCTGAACCGATTCAAGCACTTTCCAACAACTGATGTTTTTTCAATTCTTGACATTTCTTCTGCATATCTTTGTTTCTGGCAAAACACAAAAATGGCCTTTTCTGATTTCAAGAGATCATCCAAGCCTATAGATTGTCCACCAAGAGATGTCTTGAATACTTACAATTTGTCACATACTTTGTTTTGGTTCTTAGTGTCCTTATTCATGCAGGCTGCCCGTATCTTTCCTTTTTGCACTAAGCAAGCAAAGGACATTCTTAAACTTCAAGCTACCACTATCTTCAGCTCTGTCCAACTTGAAAAGTAGTTAAGCAGTTGCCTGGTAGGATTTTCCTTTACTTTAATGACAGTACTGTACACAGTGATGTTTCTTTTAACTTCAACATCATCAGGTAAGAGTGACACGGATACCAGGGACTCTTTAAGCCATTCCTCTTTTTTCTTCCATAGAAAGTCTTGTCCTTGGATCCACTTTCTGCACTTTACCAATGTGCTGGCACTTACAACTCTTGATCCCAAGTCAGCTGGGTTCTGCTTTTTTCTGATGAACTTCCGCTGTATTACATCTGTGTTTTCTCTGATAACAGAGATCCTACAAATGCTTTCCTTAGTATAATGTCCACTATGATTGCCAACACTGTGGCTGTCAGTTCTAGATGTGAAATTGTTGAGTTGAAATCATACTCTGAAGTCACAATAATCAGTTTTTATTTAATTATAATAATAAAAAAAAACACATATGGTAAATAGGACACAAATAGGCCCCAAGTAAGTAACTTTGTAATAAGCAACTTTGCAAGTATGTCTACTTATTCTACTAACCTTAGCCTAACAATCTACTAATAATACTTTAATTAGATTTAGTTGACATATAGTTGCAACATTATTGTTGTGGGATTACACATTTAAGAATCTGTTTAAAATATGATGATCCTATGCTCTGACATTGCATCACATGAAATACTAAGGTGAAATACATTGTATTTAGCATTTAAGGTAAATATGATGACATTAGACTCTCAAGCAAAGTTTGTAGCAAGAGGGAGAGGTGGGACCAAGTCATTGTTTTGCAAGTCACAAGTAAGTCTCAAGTCTTTGCATCCAAGTCTCAAGTCAAGTCCCGAGTCAAAACAGACAAGTCCCAAGTCAAGTCCCGAGTCAAGACAGGCAAGTCCAAGTCGAGTTGCAAGTCATCAACTTTAAGCTTCAAGTCTTAAACGAGTCATTTGTGCTCTTTGCCCAAATTAGTGCATCAGTATTAATAACCATATTAAATTTAAATTAAATTAATGTTTCCTTTGATATTATAATCTTTAAATCCAAATGCGATCACTTTAGGTACCATTTTGTCCGAACTGCTGAACGCGCGATCTTCAAACTTACTTAGTGGAAGCTGATTGCTTGATTGTGAAACGCAGATTTACAATGATTTTTTTTTTTTTTTTTTTTTTACAATTAACTTTTCATGACATATTTTTTTTTCCACACGTAAGTTAAATTACCCCTCAGTTAAATTATAATATTTTAATTGCTGTAATTTTGTGAATGATTTTCATCCATATGTCCATGACGACGTATCAAGACACGTGAATGCTGCAACAAAAAATTAAATAAAATAAAATAAATAAAACGCAAAATATTCAATATTCAGACTCTCAAATATATGTAAATAAATGTAAGGTAATGTACATAGTTGATCGCTAAATCACGCTGCAAACTTGATTACATCATTCGTTTATCCTGAAAGAAATTAAAGTGAAAAGGTAGAAAAATTTATAATATTTAATTGTTGCATATACAATAATCATTTGGTTAAAGAAATACTTCAATTCAAATTTTTTTAAAGGATCATTATTGCCTTGCCCACTTCAGACATTAATGTTCAGTTAGCTGCAGTTTGCAAGGATTTATCTAATAATTCTGTTTCACTAAACTTTAAACCTTGATTAAAAATAAGCAGGTTTACATTTAACCCATCATTTTGATCATGGATTTAAGTTATACTTATATTTAAGATTTAGGATTTAAAGATAACTTTAGTCCTGTTGCACCATAACTTTAAACTCCGTATTAAATGGAATTAAATAACGAATGATAATGCAATAACTTTAAACTTAAGAGGTTTAGGCTAAATAAAATAAAATGCACATGCAATTAAAATATGTGACTGAGAGAGAGGTCTGACAAAAACCCGTTTTAGCGAGGTGTTTATTATAAATAAAAATGAAAATTGAAGCACATAGCGCTTTCAGAGTGCAAGGGTTGTGGTGGGACATCATGCCCGGGATGTGGATGTCAGACAAACAAAAGAAGTGAGGAATGTGTTTAACATTTAACAGCAGCAGTCACGGTGATGATGAGGTGAGCACCAGTGATCACGACCACGCCTCTCGTTTCTCATGCCCGCGTTCTGTGTGTCTGCTGGGCGGCGATCAAACAGACAGGACAGCACTGTCAGCAGCGGAGATAGTTAAGCCCAATGGGTCAAGTGCATGTTGCAGGGATCCGTCTACAGTGAAAACGACTCTAATCATAAAGTCTTTCCGAGTCACAGGGCTCAAGTCCAAGTCAAGTCTCGAGTCATTGCTGTCAAAGTCTAAGTCAAGTCTCAAGTCTTCTTTAATTATGTTGAGTCGAGTAGCAAGTCATCAAATTTGGGACTCGAGTCCAAGTCGAGTCTCGAGTCATGTGACTCGAGTCCACACTCCTGGCAAGAGGTTCCTGCCAGTTCCTGTTCTCTTATTGTAAGTCAAATGAGCCAGATTACTGAGATATTCACCTTTTGATTGTAATGGCTCTTGGTGCCTCTGCTGCAGTCTTTGAGTAGTTATTATGATTAGATTAGGACTGGTGTAAATATGGCAGGTTGCAATACCTGAATACTTCATTTGCATGCTTTGTTTGGGGTTGTCACCCAGGTGCTTTGTGTCCATTTCTAAGCACTGCCCCCTAAATGTATATAAACTACAATGGATCACTGCCTTAGTTAGACTTTTGATGACAGCGCGTTTTCAATCTTCAACTCTGCTGAAGATACCCAAGAGTCTTGCTGGTCTTTGCTTCTGAGTTTCCAACATTGTCAACAGCATGTCTACAGGAGAATATCAAAATAAAGTGTAACAAAAATGTGACAAATATGTTTTTAACATAAGAGTGTGATCACTTGAGTAGTCAGTTGGAGTTGTCCATTTTGTTGTATGTATCTGTATGCGCATCTCAAGGTTCTCTTTATATTAAAGTGTAAATAATAACATATTATTATTAATAATAATAATAATAATAATAATAAATCTTGAATAATTTACATCTCTACAAGACCACATTTTAAAGATGGTTACTTCAAAGCTTTCAGTTCTGTTCGAAGGACCATTATGAATGTCCGGCAGTAATCATTTTCTTAACTCACATGGCAGAGTTTGCATAATGTTGTTTGCATTATCTTTTGCATGTAACCCTGTAAAACTCTGTGTTTGCCCATAGGCTGAGGTTGCGTGCGTGAAAATCGTGATAAACTGGATTCATATCTGCCACACTGTAAAAAAAAATCCTGTAAAAAAACGGCAAAAAGACTGGCAGCAGGGATTCCAGAGATATTCCGTTAAATTACAGGAAATCACCATTTCTCAAAATTACAAGCAAAAACTGTAAAAATACATAACAAATTTTATGGTCAAAACACATTAAATTACAGTATATTATCGTTGATAATATACAAAAAGTATGTTAAATTACATAGAAAAACAGTCAACTTTCAGGTTAATTGCCATAAATTGAAGGTTTTAATTAGTTATTTTATAGAACTGATATGTCCATCTACAGTAATTTACTTTTAAACTACCATTTTTCCATGTACAATAACTAAGAAATAATTTATAAAAATGCGGTAAACACGTATTTTTTAAAGGATTAATCCTTCTTTTTACAGAAAAATTAAAAGGTATTTATAAGTCTTTATAATTTTATGTCTACCTGGAATAATTTTGTTAAAACAGATATTAACTACAATAATCAAGAAATGTTGCATAAAAATGTTGTAAATTCATAATACAAAGACAATGTCTGTAGATATACATTTTAATCATTCATTTTCCAGAAATATTACAGTTTAAAATGTTTGGACAGTAGAGAAAACCGCACAATACTTAGAAATACATAAAAACAACAGCAACATTTTCAGCCAACTTCTGTAAAATTAACAACATTACCTACATACAAGAGACAACTGCTGTATACCTGTATACCTGTATACATTTACAAAGACATTTTATCCAAAGCAACATACAAAGTCCCAGTTACTCTAACACAGTAGACAGTCGTTTTTTAATAAGCAGAAAGTGTTAGTATTAAAGGGATAGTTTCTGTGTATATGACTTTCTTCTTTTCAGACAAACACAATCAGAGTTACATCAATAAACTCCCTGGATCTTCCAGGCTTTATAATGACAGTAAATGGCTGCCATGAGTTTGAAGCTCAAAAGTGCATCCATCCTTCATAAATGTACTCTACATAGTTCCAGGGGGTTAATAAAGGCCTTCTGAAGCGAAGCATATTTTACACTTTTTAAAGTAAAAAAAAAAAAAACTTCTGGCAAAGATTCTGGCAAAATGCTATGACGACATGCTAAGCTACATCCTACTAGGCTTGCCACGATAGACGGTGTTGACGGTGTTACCGGTTTTAAGACGCAACACCGGTGATATCACTTTTCCACCGTGACACCGTCCCCACATTTTTTTTTTTTTTTTTAAGTATTCGTTTTTTTATTACATATTTATTTGAATTAAATGGAAAATATAATTCTAAATAATTTACTTAAGACGAGAGCATGCACTATAAATAAAACTGAACATGGCTACAATGCGTCATATTTCATTTATCACGTGAGGAGAATGAGAGGAGTCGAATTTACAGAAAGAGAATGGCGTTTTTTTTTTCGTTATATTAATAAAAGTTCTGTTTAATATCTTTTTTTTTTTTTTTTTTGTGCTTTCGTTGTCGTCCATTCAAACAATTGACGCCAAATTGCCAATTCCCGCAAAACTGAAAGTGAAAGTATAATACGCAGGCATTTATAAGCTATTTAAACGCAGAAAAAAAGAGGAAACCCCCACCCCCACGGTGATACCGGTGTTGTCACATGTCGATTAACTGGTGGGGAAATTTCCTCATCGTCACAACCCTACATCCTACATCATGCATGTTATGGTTAAGTTGACTCTGTATGGCTGTTTGACCTGAACATTAGTTATTTTACTTTATAATGTGTAAAATATGCTTCGCTTCAGAAGGCCTTTATTAACCCACCGGAGCGATGTTGAGTATGTTTATGAAGGATGGATGCACTTTGAGCTTTAAACTCATAGCAGATATTCACAGCCAATTTAAAGCCTAAAAGAGCCAGGATGTTTATTGATATAACTCCGATTGTGTTTGTCTGAAAGAAGAAAGGCATGTACACATACAATGGATTGAGGGTGAGTAAATCATAGGCTCGTTTTGATTTTTGGGTGAACTATCCCTTTAATTGGTCAAGCGTTCATGAAAAACAAAAAAAATATTTTTTTAGCCATTTCTTGAAAATGGACAGAGTTAGGCAGTTTATTACAACAGCGACAAACAGTCAAAGTAAACGTCTGTGAAAGTGAATTTGTACCTCTTTGCGATGTGATGTGATGTGAACGGCTACTGGCAACCAGTGCAAAGTGATGATTTGTGTGACATCACTCTCTTCAACTCATTAAAGACTGACTGAAGTTCATATGTGTCCACTGTAACACCAAAGTTGGGCTGGCTGAAAACATGAGCAGTTCTGTCTTGGCAAGGTTGAGTTGATGGTCATTCAACATTCAGCAAGGCATTTCTGAGGCAGAGATGCAAGCAGTAACCATCAGAAAATCCAGCTGGAATGAAAGGGAGAGATGTGTGTCACTACAATAGCAGTAATATGAAAAGCTATGTTTCTGAATGACAGACCCAATTATTTTAAACTCTAGGTCCAAATGACATGTTTTAATGGTCCTAGTTAATCCAAAAATTAATGTAAACATTCAAAAATGTTCAATATCAATAACAATACTTTGATTTCAATACTGGTTCCTGCATTTTAAAGCCCTTGATGCCTTGCCACAGCCAGTGACCAGCACTTGATTTGGGCACAAAGCATTCTGACATTTAATACTTCAAACAACGAGATATTTTTTGATACTCAACAGTTGAGGCAATTTGGTGAGTGCCTAAAAAGTATCAAAAAACAATACCCAGCCCTACCCAAAGTTGAAAATTATCTTGTTTTACTCACCCCCATGCATTCCAAGATGTCTTCTGCAAATCACTTTTGGAGTCCATGATCTGTTGAGGCATAAAATGCATCTAAGTGGGTATGCCAACATTCTGATTAATCAAAAATGTAATGTATAAAGCATAAAGGTAACACTAGGGTTTAACTATAAACTTTTGCTTCTGCATAAAATGACAATGATTGTCAAACAATAAAATTCACAGACATCTTTTCATGCAGCCGTTTTACACTGATTTTAATTACACTGATGGTTAATTTATTCACCCCTTACCACATAGAAACTGGCAATTATACACAAAGAACCATTTTAAAAAGAAAGAAACAAACAGCTACATGAAAAGAAAATACAGAATTTGTTGTATTATCATATGGCAGATTTAACAACAATAATAATAATAATAATATTATTATTATTATTATTATCAATAATAACCAAAGTTCCACACCTGAATTGCCATGCTTATCTGCTGTAGATCTCCACAGTCTTTCCACATGACCTGAAACAAAAAATAATAATAATAATTTAATACTTTGTATTTCATTCAGACATTATAGCCTATACTGAGACAATGATCTGGAAGCTGAGCAGGAAAGGTCAACAGTTATGTTTTGGTCCACCATGTGACTTTAGCTCAATTTATAGAAAGTAAACTTATATTACTTACTTTGACTTAGCTGCATCCTATTACTGCCTACAGTAGCAGTGTAAATGTCCAGGACGGATGCAGTTTTCATAATCAACGATCCCATATGTAATGACAGTTTACTCAGCTTCAGGCCTCAAGATGTGTTTCATTCCTAATCAGAACACAAAGTTTATAACAGTTATTAATACTTATAAGACAAAAATATGTACTTACACGTGCATAATATAGATGTAGGCGAGCAAATGCGTCCAGAATGTGAATGCAACGCTTTTTAATTGCAAGTTAGATTGAGCGTTTTCCCATAGAAAACCATTACAAAACGTTCAACACATTAGTGACAATGGAGGACCAAATTCTGAGAACTTTAAAATATATGTACAGGAGAATATGAAAGAGGGAAATCGCCTACCTTGTGATTTAACGTTATCATACTGCGTTCATATTCATAATCAAAGTGCACAGCTACTGAATTCACTCTAAAACAGTTTTTATATCACTTCGGTAACGTTAGCCACGTTCAGCGTTTCGAAATGTCCCGCATTTTAAGAGTTTGAAAAACTGCTGGGAACTTCCGGATAAGCAAAGACTTTAACGTTATATATACTCGAACGGATTTTGATACGAATAACAAGTTTACTAAAGCTTGTTTAGAAATGCTAATGTTAGCTTCAAAACTAAATAACACAAATGCGCAGCTACACTATAAAAATATCGTTTACTGTTGTATGAAAGACTCACCTCAGTGGTTGTCATGATGTCTGCTGTAGTATTGTCCGAATTTGTTGTAGTTGGTTCACTTAAGAAATAGCGCGTTATTTTCTCTCACATATCCGAATGGATGGAATGAAATAAATTCAAATCATTCCCGCGCGCTGTTCCATCCTTGTTGTCCAATACAGAAACAACTCAGCCAACCGTCGTGGGCGGAGAGAAACTAGCTGCAAATTTGAATCTGCGTTCATGAGCGGATTGTGCGCGGGCGCGCGCGCGTACACACACTCTTTAAAGCTACTGAACATGTAGGCTACTGTATGTACAAATACTATTAAAACCTCACATTAACCTTCACATAATTAACGATTTACAATGGTAATAAAAACACTTTGAGTAAATGATATGTGGTTCATTTTTTTCTTATTTTTACGGAAATAATCTGTAATTATTACATGACATTTTGTGTTAAATTACACATTACTCTGTAAAAATACAGAAAATTTCCTTTTAAATGTATGTAATATCAAAATACAAACAATTATCTGTAAATTTAATGGTGGAAATTTAAAATACAGAAAATATCTGTAAAACAACAGTATTTCATCCTATAATGAAAAAAGGGTAAAATACTGTAAAAAAATACAGAAATTTACATGTAAAATTACATTTATTTTTAACAGTGCACTGCCCTCTATTGTTTTGTAACTTTGTGGTTTCCCTACAGTGGTTCAGGCTGTAGGATTGTGTAACAAATGTCCACTGAAGGCAAGATGTGGATGAACCCAAGTGCAGTTTATTTACAGTGAAAACATAATCCAAAATACAAACATAGACGTGACTTGACTTGACAAACTTGACATTAACAACTTGATTTGGCATAGCATGAACAGGCATGGCATGAACAGACTTGACTTGGAACAGACTTGGCATGGAACAGGAACAGATACACAAACTCACCAACAGTAGGTACATACTTCAATACACGATAAAAAAAAACATTGGCTACATGAAGGCTACTTTTCCAGCAGCACAGTGCTCAAATCAGTGGGAAGTTACAGCGCGACCTGATGGCAACCCTGCTATCCAGTCTAATGTAGTCGCGTGCAGAAGAAATCGCATCCGTGTTCACTTTCGTCATCACAGCACCCACGATTAGGGTTGGGTCGATAGACGATGCCATCGTCCATCGCCGATGGCCGACAGACATCACGATGCTGAGCCCGCATCGCGATCCTCCGCTATGGAACGCCATTGGGGACAATACCTATTATATGAAACGCGTGAAATCTGGACGCATTAACACGCAAAGTTTGTACGCGTAAATACGAAGTATATGTTCGGGTGTCGCGTCAGACTGCACAACAGCAAATAGCGTTGCTCTATTTAGGATTTAATTTGCATTTGTGATGGGATGGCACGTTGCTGTATACGTATATAAACATCAGACGACATTTCTTTTCGTGAGGGATGACGTGCTGTTAGGTAAGCAAATACCTATGCAAACGTCACACGTAACATTTGTTCGTGAATGAGATCATATTTTTACGTTGACATGTACATAGGCAGGCGTTAAACTTTAGAGTCAATGATGCATTTATACGTTGGTTGTGATGTCAGTGCTGTGTCATCTCATCCCGTTTGTACTCATGCAGGTTTTTTGTCTCCGGTAACGTGGAAAAGTGGATTGCTCTCTATGATGGCTCTTAGAAATTTTTTATTAAACTGTCAAAGAACTTTTACAGACTGCGTTCAGTTGACTTATATAAGACATAAGTGATGTAATAGGCTATATACACATATGTATAACATATATTAACATACATAGAACATACAACACTGGATACGGCCATAGCCAGGGTTTAATTATTAGTGAGGTCCACGGTGAGGTGTCAATAATTATACATAATAGCGCCAATAAATGCCATAAATCATTCAACTTTAATAAATACAATGAATAATAAAGTTAGCAAAGGCTAAATACTAAATACTGTGGCTATTGTTTTTTTTCAAAATGACTGGAGTAATCTCCGAGTGGGCCAGCATCAATCTGGTATGAGAGACATGCTCCTTGAAGTTGGGGTGTCATTTTGACTGGAAATAATACAAATATCTTGAATGTATACTGTATATGTCAGATAAAAATAATGTAATAACAACAATATATTGTAACAATCACAAATTTAACAATTATATTATAACAATCAGGCAAACCCAAAAGCAGAAAACAAAGCACCAGTAGCCTATGACAATTCACAAATCTTTATTCAACCTTTAAACCCAGACACAATCATACGACACATAAACATTACAGAATCACTACAACAGGCGGACCATACAACGTAAACTGTGGGGCAGCCAGTCCAAGTCCAAGTGTAAATAGCAACAGTTGTGGATTCAGTAGACATTTAGATGCTATTTACTTATAAATAGTGAGAGATAACGTCACTATTTGCTCCTCAGTATTGTTGTGCATTAAACATCCTGCAATATAACTGACAGTAAATCATTACATTTATAAAACAATATTAAAATCATGGCAACTTATTGAGATATTAAAGAGCGCTACCCCTAACCTTACCCTAAATGTAACTTTTATGAATTAAAATGAATTTTAAGTCAAATCATTTTTATTGAAAACAAATGCGTTTATTAACTGTAAAGTAATAAAAAAGCGCTGTCAGTAGGAATAGAACCCCGGTCTCCCTTTACACGTTACGCCACAGAAACTGCTGACTAAAGAGGTGACTTTTTCCACATATAGGGTAACGTTAGACTGGCCTAGTGTATTTAGTTCTGCCAACAAGTAGGCTATTTGCAGTGGACACCTCGAATGTATTAATCAGAGGGGAAATGTGGTCGTTGGATCACCGAGACCACTCACTTTACCTACAGGACAAATTCCTTTAACGTTACAAAAGAATATAATGTTAATTCATGCAGTCATTGAGTGTATTTAATCAATGACCCTAAATTATCACCAGTTCAACTAAAACAGAAAAATTAGTATGTCGCACATCAAATAAGACTTAGAAATATTACACGTTCAAAAATGTCATGTTTACACGACGAAAACGTTCGTCTAGAAACACGTAACAAAAATACACGGCCAAAAATGTTACGTTAAGGCGATACAAACGATCGTGTCTTTAAATAACACGACAAAAAAATTTCGTGTATAGACGTACAAAACGTTCGCGTTTACACGTACCAAAAAGACACGTACAAACTTTGCGTGTTAATGCGTCCAGATTTCTCGCGTTTCATATAATAGGTATTGTCCCCAATGGCGTTCCATAGTATACATACATATATTTTTCACAATAGATGAATTGTGCGATTTTTTTTTTAAATAATTTTTTTTTGGGGGGGGGGGGACAACCCTCGGATTGGGGGGGACATGTCCCCTCCGTCCCCCCCCGGGATTTACGCCCATGACAAATGAGCATCAGCATCAACAGATTTAGAATGTATTTACTGTGAATTTTCATTTGTATGTTTTATTTTATAATGGATACAAACAATAGATATGTCCGTCAAGTTCAAATGGACAGGTTTAGTGAGTGGTCTTTTGGCATCTCCCTGTTGTCCTGTTTGGCAGGTTCACTTACTTAAGAAAAGGTACTCTGAAGTTGTAAAGGATATCTGAATTAAAGAATTCAGGAGCTTTAAATCTGAATATATATTAAAAAGTTAGAATTAAGCAGGTTTGTTTGTGTTTTGAGTTTTTTTTATAACATGCAGTAGTAGAAGAAAAAGGCAAAACAAATGTTTTGGTTAATAGAAAGGTTTAAAAATAAACACCTTTAGAGGAAATTTCAGGCATGGGGGGGGCTTGCAAAACTGACCGGAGAAGGAGGTGGGCCCCGGCGTAAAAAGGTTTGAGAACCCCTGTACTAAAGCATT
>NC_066887.1:35345877-35398387 GCF_022985175.1 Labeo rohita
ATGGATGTGATTTGCATAATCCAACAAGAAAATACACAGAAGAAGAAAATGACTTTCTCCATTGTGTCTGTCGTTCGTAACAGGGTCAATCAAACAACAGGTTTCAGCAAAATGCAGAGACCCTAGAAACCACAGAGTGTTTCCACTTCCTTCCCAGAGCAATGAAAAGCATTGAATTATAGTGTCTATCTCAGATCAAGTGTTGCATCAGCTGTATTAAAATTCTCAAGATTTCTCAAAGCAATCTGAACTGACTGTGATCTAGTTTGCAAAGACATTGGCTAACAAGACTTTAAGCGTATGTAGAGTCCAGGTTAATTTAAATATACCAGGTTTCAAGGTAAGTTCTATGAACAGCATCTGGGAGATGTTTTTGATTAATTACTAATTTGGACTATTAGATAAAGTATTTCTTTAAAAAAAAGTGCAAATAGATAGTATGCCTCTTCGTGGTTTATGTCATAACATGAGTTACTGTGCTATTTTCTGAGGAAGGAAGTCATATTTCTTGTAAGGTAGTTTAAAACAGGAAGCTTGGACTGCAATTCTGAAAAAGTGAACAACAAACGTGATAAACAGATTCTCTAAACTTTTTAATTAAGGTACACATTTATATAAAAAGACAGATGAATATAATGACATACTCTTTAGAACAACTTTTATGTACAATGCACTGCAATCAAGGAGTCTCACTGATCAACAGTTCATTTTCCTAAGAACCTAAAATTATCCCAACAGTCCTCAATAAGCATACTGATGAATCTCTTCTGCCAGATACTGTAGGCATTAGCATACTGAAATGATATAGACATGTTTAATTCATATGCATACAGTGCAGTCACAAATAGTGCAAGATCTCCCAAGACATGACTGCTCACATTCACAAATTTTGGATTGTCAAAAACTTCAGTCACAGTGAGGAAATAAGGAAGAAATCAAAAAAGAGAGATAACAATCTGCTTGAATATATATGTGTATAAAGTCCATCAAGCATGGCACTGTGCCTGGCTTTTGAGCACCACATATGGCTCTGTGCTGCGTTTATGGCAGCTGAAGTTTATTTTCATCCCTGGGATGACAGGAGGATTCATTAGGTACTTTTCAAGTTCATTATTTGTCCTGAGTATGAATGTTTACATCCAGTTAAACAATACAAAAAACAGTTAAAAATTACCTAACAATTAAAAATTGTATCAAAATTTTATCAAGTGTGGTTTACAACATGTACAAAGAAGCTAGTTCAGTTTAAAAAAACAAAACAAAACTAAAGCACCTAACTTTGAAATTTAGTCTTAACTTATCTAAATGTATATAAATATTTTCTAAATATATATAAATATCTTAACTTAAATTCACAGTAAAAAAAACACTATTTCATTAAGTGATAAAATAATGTAGCAATCTATTGAATTATCATCTGTTTTGTACCTTTGTAATACACTGATAACCAACAAAAATAGGTTGTGATAAAAATGTCACCATGATGAACCAAAGCTTAACACAAGCAGCTTTTCCACAAGCTTAGAGGGGAAATACTTATTAAAGGTGCCCAGTGTCATTCAATGGAATACTAAACACAATTTTTGACAAGGAAAACTGAGCTTATTGAAAACGCTCTCCAAAGTGGATACATTTGAAAACGCTGTTTTCACGTTGTAGTGTGGACTGTGAAAACGGAGGCTTTTGAAAACAAAGACACATGTTTAGTCATGTGACGCATATTGTACCAATAGATATCTATGTTTATACCGGTAATTATGCCTGTTATGTGCTATTCACTTTCACACTGCTGCTTAAAGATATTTACCGTGTACACTCTTCATATTACAGTCTTAAAAAGATGCCAGAAAATGTACTCACAGTTGCTGTAAACATGAGGGCAGCTGCTTTGATCAAACATGAGTGAGAGCGACATAGACGCGTCAGTGAATGATGAGATTTCCGTAAATAAAATGATCCTGCCAGAAAAAATGCGTGAAAACTTTTTATGTCTGTTCCATCTGTATCATCTCAGTGAGTGTTTTGCTATTGTACAGATGCACAGTAGGGGAAATGTAACATTGTCCTACGTTTTAGTGTGGATGAGAAACTTTGGAAAACGCTAGTGTGGACGGAGAGTGTTTTAAAACGAAAACTCAGTTTGCAGTTCTATCCGGATTAATGTAGACGTATAGTCATAGTTATTTCAATAAATGTCAATTTAGTTTTTTTTTTTTTTTTTTTTTTAAATAATACAGTGAACAGAGGCTCAACTTTGGACTTTCAGAATCCTTTGAAGATCTTTTTGCTCTGAAGCACTGCTACATGTAACCAGTGGTGTTGCTAGATGTTTTGGGCCTCTTGTACAGTTTCTTGCAATGGGACCTGTAGGTGAGGCTCATGTTCTGGGTTTCTGTGCCGACGCTGGTATATCCTGATGACAAGTATAATAAGCAGCAGAAACACCAGAAGCCCACACACAGACAGCACAATTACTAAAGCTGGAAGGGGAAAGGTGGGAAGAGAACACAATTTGTAAAATGTTTTTTTCTTCTTTTTCTTAACTTACCACTTTAAAGATTTTGTAAAGCTCTCAATGCCTTCTGTTTACTTACTATCAGTTTTGTCATCATCTGTGTTTATCTGCATTTCCTTTGACAGTGTACTAGATTCTGAAGAGAATATTGAAAGGTTAAAATCATGATAAATGAATATCAGCTGTCAAACACCTCAAATATTTCTAAACATCCATTGAGCTTCTCTCACCTGTGACGGTCACTGTGATCAAGATTTCTCCTTTAGAGTCTAGAACTCTGTATGTTCCAGTGTCATTGGCTGTAAAGACTTTGATGGTCAGGTTTCCATCAGTGTCAGTCATATGATGATCCAGGACCCCATCTGTTCTGTTCCACACCTCCCTCCACTCTCCACTGGAGTTTGTCAGAACTTTATCAGCGTTGCTAAACAGCACATCCAACTTCAGCTCCTCGCCTGTTTTCACAAAAATCTCCACTGAGGAGCAACAGAAAGGCAGTTATCCTTAATCATTATTATAATGGTGTCGATCAACCTAGGCCTTAAACATGCATTTAGGATTAAATGGACGAAATGTTATGATTTAAAAATCAGCCATATTGAAATAAACTAATCTGAATATTAGACGGGACGTGTCCCATTCAGTGTATCTGCTGCTTGCATACAATACCAACACAGTAACAAAAGGAAAAATAAAGTGCATCCTAATGGTTTGATCACTTTTGACTTTACCATCAATATGAAGATGGTACTCCCTTGTTTGTTGCTTCAGCTCTTCCTGATCATTGCGGTAATGGACTCTTAGAATGTATTTTCCAGCGTCACTCAGTCTCAGATCCTTGATGATGATGTCACATGCTCCTTTTTTAATTATGCGTCCACTACATTCATCCGTCTTACAAACAGGGATGTTTTTTGACAGACTTTTTAAAAAAACATCTAAAATGTCTCTGGCCTCAAATCCACATGGCAGGGTGGCATTGCCTCCTTTTTTTCCTGGTACATGTATAGAGGTGGTTTCTGCAAACACAGACAGTATAATAATCATTCAATACAAATCAATACTATAAATGTATCATCTGCTCAAGTATTTTGCTCACACATGTGGATTGAGTGATTGTGAACTAATGGAGTTTCTCTAATATAATGCAGTAGAAATGGCAGCAAATTGGTAAGTAAAGGTTAAATTAAAATATTCATAAAATCTCTCAAATTTCTGAGTGACATAACAGAGTAACAATCCACCAGAGTAACTCTACCTGGAGTTTAAAACCAAGAACTGTCACAATTTAAATCATATATATAAATATAAATATATCATACTGACCTGTATAAATGACGCAAAATGGCAGCAGCAAAAGTTTCCAGAACCAGTTGAACCTGAAAACAAAGTGTCATGTGACTGATGCAGATACACTTTATTTGTACAGGACCTTACAGGGATAAAATGCTTTGAGCAGTAAAATATTACTAAATATTTGATTTCATTTTATCTGAATATTTAACACAAGCAGATCATACATGATGATAATGTCAGGTGTTACGGTTTAACTGGTGACCGTGTTCTCTGGTGGTGACCCACTTTCTAGTTCAGGTCCTCCGCTCCAGATATGATGGAACGACCGCAACAAATTCGCCGATTTTGTAAACACAAACTGACCTGATATTAAGCTGGCTAATAAACGCACACTTGCTCATTACGTGATTTTGGTATTCCTGTAAAGGTTACAAATTATTGGTATGGTGGCCCGTAGGGCTGAAATACGGAAATCAAACAAAAAAAGCCCGTTTGGCGTTGGTTTCGAACACGCGCTAAAAAACATTTACACTATAAGAAACGACAGTAATGAACGAACTGAGCTAATAACCTGAACTGATTCAGTCGCGGATGGGTTCAAGTAGGATTTTACTCTCGGCGTGATATTATGCAGCTGGCTGAATCAAGGAAATGTGCCCGTGTTAACTTGTTAACCGGTTAACCGTTAACCGACAGAAAAAAATATAAAATCTGAAAAAAAAAACTGAAATCCATTTTTAAAAAAAATCAGTTAAATGGATTAAACTGTCTTTTTCAGAAATTTATCAAAATATTTGAAAACGTTTTCTGGATTGTTAAAATAAAATGAAATTGCATTTTTTTAAAGGAGAAAAAAATCGCGTAGGCCTAACATTAAGTCGCAGTTTATTATTACATTCAGTTTTCGTGCTCGAGATGTATTTGAATGCCAAAATATTATTTATTATGTAAACCTGGTTTTGTACTTCTGGCATTCCAATATCCACATCAAATAAATAAATAAAGTTTGGCATAATATCACGGTAATGGTAATGGTTTGGTAGACTCGCATGCGGGAATCACTTGATTTCCCCCCCTTCTAACAGTGGAAACGACTCCTTTATAGTCATACAGCAGAGATGGGGACTCGAGTTTGAGACTCGGACTCGAGTGCGACTTAAGTCGCACACACAGTGACTTCAGACTCGACTTGAGACTCGTCCTCGAAAGACTTCAGACTTGACTCGGACTCGAGCTGCGGGACTCGTGAACAATGTTTATTTTTAGGAAACAACTGATGAGCTCGCTGTTATTCCCCTCCCTCCATTACCTGTAACCTTCCCATGTAACACGCGACCTGTATCTGCTGCGCGCGGGCGCGGCCACACATTTTTTTATTTTTTTTATTTTAGGCGCGGCCGCCACACATGAGAGGACAACGAACAAACATGTCGACTGCTGTGCCATTCATCGTTAGCTTTGGATTTTAAAACTTCAAACAAGACGGCCCAAACAGAAGAAGTGCTCAATGCAAAATATGTGATATGAGGATAAAAGATTCAGTATAGACAGCGTCATTGATTATAATAGAGCTTTGTGATATCGCGAACTAAGCTTTTACTAATTTTAAGGGAGTTTGTAAATGAGATACTGATTTAATACAGCAGTTAAATAAACAAGATGTTATTATTAAGTGACTTACATTGTCTGACTGTAACACTATTGCCTGATTTTGCTCTATTTTGTCGTCAAAAGTAGTCTGAAACAAGTCACAACTGAGCCGCTGCGCATCTCCATTCAAACACAGCGGTGTTTCGTTTATGAATGAACTCGTTTTTAAAACGAATCTAGTGAAATGATTCAATTTCCCATTCATAAAGACAGTCACTCTTTATTCCTAAATGAAGCAGCAGTTCGAACGAATCAAATGAATGATATGATTCAGTAATTAAATCAGTCTCTTGCCGCCACCTGCTGGCAGTTATTCAAATCATTTAACATTTCTGTATTAAAACAATTTGATTTAAAACATTAATCTCAACAATGAATTTAGGAATATGATTGCACTTCTGCCACCTCTGAGCCTCATTAAACATATGAAAAGGTAAAAACAAAAGTTAAATTCCCTTGTAAATCACTTTAAGGAGTCAAATATCACCTCATAATGGGAAGGCAAATTTTTTTATCAGATTTTTGGATTATTGTTTAGAATGTGCTCCTAAAATTTTGATTGTGCTACTATTTTTTTTAAATTAGGAGCACAATGTGATGTTTGACCATATTTGGTCTTTCTTAATTTTTGGTCTGTACTGTACTGTGTGTTCATGCTACAAGGCAAAATACAGATATTAACTTAAAAGTAAAGCATTCTTGGTGTTTTTGTCATGTTGCAATAGCCTGTTTACACTGATTATATACCAAAATCAAAGCTGATACTGTATGCTAATAGATAAAGGAGTCATTATAACATATTACATGCTTTGAGTTCCTTATATATAGCTATGCAGTGTTGGATGGGTCGCTGTACGTGATGCAACACTTATTATAACCAGAGACTTAATATAATAAAGAGACTTGAGACTTGACTTGGACTCTAGCTCAGAGACTTGAGACTTGACTTGGACGCTAGCTCAAAGACTTGAGACTTGACTTGGACTCTAGCTCAGAGACTTGAGACTTGACTTGGACTCTAGCTCAGAGACTTGTGAGCATCTCTGTCATACAGACACTCGAATCTGTAAAAGGTTTGCTGTTTGTGAAAAAATAGGATGCCGCTTTCAGCTGTCTTCCTTTCGCGCAGCACTAAATTTTTTTTTACATTTTTTTTCCTCGTTTTATTAATTAAGTAAAAATATTTCTTATAGGCCTATTCATTCATTATATAGCTTAGCTTTATAATGTTTTTCTCCGTTCGCAGAAGCGCTGTAGGTGCGTGATCTGATGTGTCCATGTGAATCCTCCTGTCCTGTTTTTTTGCTACCTTTTGCGCATGTAAAATTAATCCCGGAAAACAAATTTTGGTATTTTAAAGGGTCACAGACACTTATTTCTAAAGTAATTAAATTCTATTTTAAAATAATCTTGTCGGTTAACGGTTAATTATCGGTTAACGAGCATCGGCTGTCCGTTAGGAAAAATAACTGAAATGAACATCCCCACTTGTGACCTGTGTTTACTTGTTATGAAAATGGCAATGTATTTTTAAGGCAGTCGGTTTCCTTAAACGGTCTTATTTACTGTAACTTGTCGGGTTTAACAGTGCATGCTTTTACTGTAGTAAATATAATTTTACGAAAACGTTTGCAATTAAACGACAGTAGCCACAAATTTAAAGTTGTCTGAGACTCCATGAAGGGTGCTTTAACATCATAAACCATAAAATGTAATATACTTTTGGGCTACTATAATATTTATTGTCATAACAAGTAGCAGGTCACAAGTTAACACGGACACATTTCATTGATTCAGCCAGCTGCATAATGTCACGCCGTGAGTAAAATCCTACTTGATTTCCTATTACTGTCGCCTCATAGCACCACTGTTTTTTTGCTCATGTTCGAACCCAGTGCCAAACATGCTTTTTTTGTTTGATTTCCATACTTCAGCCTCTCACACCAATAATTTGTAACCTTTACAAGAATACCAAAATCATGTAATGAGCAAGTGTGCGTTTATTAGACTACTTAATATCCACGTCAGTTTGTGCTTTCAGAATCGGCGAATCTGCCGCGGTCGTTACATCATATCTGGAGCGGAGGACCTGAACCAGGAAGTTGGTCACTAGATAACATGGTCACCAGTTAAATCGTAATATACCGGTGAGAAACTTCAAACTTTCATAAATAATTTCTGTATAATTCTCAAAACTACCAGTCAAACTCAAAACACAAACAACTGGCATTAGAAATTCAGTAACAAATCATTATATTATATTAATGACCCACTAATAAAAAAGCAAATCATGTCGACTCATTTCCGTGTCACTAGCGGGCTTAGTTTTCCGCAAACAGAAACCCAACTATTGGTGTAAAAAAACAAAAACACACAGGCTGAATATTTAAAAACATGAGAACTTACATGGCGGAAGTTCTTCGTGAGTCTTATGTTTTGGCGTCAAAACCTTGTTAACCATAGCATTTTTACTGAGATCTGAAATGAAACTAAAAGTATTAAAAGAAAAAAAAAAAAAAAAAAAATTGGCGCCTCCTATTAAAGTGGTACGATGGCTGAGAGAGCTCAGGGCACTGCAACTGTAAGAAAACATTTTAATCAATCTGAAAACACGTGCTACAAATACTCCGAACGCAAACAAATACAGAAATGCGCTGCAAATGGAGATATATTTTGAACGTCGCCTTAACAACCCTGGAAAATTGGTCTTTTATTTTTCTTTCTTTCTTTCTTTCTTTCTTTATTAAATTAATTAGTTAGTTTGTTAGTTAAACCTTTCAAATCACATTTATATACAGTGCAAGAAATAACCAACAAGAAGTCAAACAGAAACGGGGTACATGTAAGCCTAACATCTTACTCCATAATAAATGGTAAAGTATAAGATTATACAAACTACTTTTTTAAAAATATAAAATGTTTTTATACACTTGTGAAATATTAGTCATAAATGCATAAAATATCTTTACAGAAAAAACCTAAAGGGGAATGCAGTATACATTACTTTAGCTTTATGTACAGTAATTGAAGCGTCCCAAGAAGAAAAAGAGGATCATAGACTCATTTATTCCAATTATTTTGTAGAATCTATCAAAAATAATAATCTACACCTGCTTCCAAAGGCCTTTAGAATAATTACAATTACAAAATAAATGTGTGAGAGTTTCAGATTCAGAATTACAAAAATAACATTGTGGTAAGATGGCTTCTTTAAACTCAGTATAGTTTTAAAAAAAATCACTACAGGGATAATATCTATGCAATAGTTTAAAATGAATGTCCTTTTTCCTTATTTGGCAAATAAAACTTGTTACTTGCTGACCATATTTTATGGAAAACCACTGTTTCCATTTCACAACTGCTTTGTTGGTGACAACACATGTTGGTTATTCCATATTATGCATGAATGTGGAGAGAAGTCTGAAGACCAATGTTCATGCTTCTAATGATTGCTTGTGAAAATGAGATGCCTTGAAAGGAAGCTTCCTATATTTGAAGATAACCCATCACACTTTTCAAAAAACAAATTGGGGGTATAAAACCATATAGAATTTATCTGGACCAGGCAATGTTTATCCAGTTATCCAAAATTATATTAAAGGCATAGTTCACTCAAAAATGAAAATTCTGTCATGAATTATTCACCCTCATGTTGTTCCAAACTTGTAAGGCCTTCGTTCATCTTTGGAACACAAATTAAGATATTTATGATGAAATCTGAGAGCTTTCTGGCCCTGCATATATAATACCTAATACCTCTCCCAATAACAGGGAAGTCCCATTAGACAAAGATACATAGGATCTGGAAAGTTTTCAAAAGTTTTGGGCCAAAGCCAAGTTGTTTTAGGGCATCATACATAAAGGCATGCTTTACTGTATCAAACGCCTTGTAGAAATCTAAGAACAAAATGAGCGCATCATCATTAACCAGTTTGGAGTAATATAAGTAGGTTAAAACAAGACAAATATTATTTGGTTTAGGTATTAAAGTGATTAGGCCTTGCTTCATAGATTCCGATAGTTCCTCTTGGTTTAAACATTCATTAAAAACATTTAAAATCAATTCTTTTATATCAACGAAACAAGGGCTGTCTTCCAAGGATCCTTCCCCTTCAGCGACGTTTGATGACGTGGCAGCAGAGATATGCAGTCTTTGTATGATGCAGCCTTCCATTTAGGAAGTACACTACAATAGCTGTCGGTATTTAGTAGTAAATAATTTGCTTTACACTGCATTGATTTTACAATATTTATATAACATACCGACATATGCATGCAGTAAATAGATACATAAATGTATCGTCAACTAGCGTTATCTGCCTTGCATAACATATTTTAGGCAAACATTACCTTGGTTAAGTCAGCAGAAGCAATCAAAATAAAACTGAAGGTTACAAAAAAAAGTGAAATCACACTGAAGTGTATTTGTACTTTTTCCACAAAGACCATTGCAGCACCCAGTGCTTCTACATTAGGTTAATAATATACAGTACATGAGATCTGATGATTTCAGTTTGATTTGGAGAGTTTAAGCAGCAGATTTCAGCTTTAATTGTGTCTGAATTTGTCATGCAGCTTCCAAGGACCCTGCAGATGTAAACTTTTAAACACTCATATTTAATCATATTGTTACGAATCTGGTCGGTGTTCTGCGGACCGCTCACCACCAGATGTCACTCTCACCCTGTTACTACACTCAGACTGTTGCACCACACCCCAGACTACATTCCCCGTCACTCAGTGCGCTGATTGGCTCAGCACCTGTGACCAATCAGTACGATATTTCTTACAAAAGTGGTTTAAAATGTAAAAAGAATATAATAGATAATTATGAATTATAAAATTATAATAGCCTGTTTGAAAATTTTGTTAGTTGATGCTAACTGTCTAGCTACCTGATGCTACTTTGAGGTTATTTTTAAATATAAAGTCCAAATATTTTTATTCAACCTACTAGTTAGAATTAATTTGATGGAAAAACAAAGGATTTGTGTTACTGCTGTTAGCTGCCTGGTGGGTTTCATGTAATAAAATCCCTGTCAGCTCTGGCTCTGTTCATTTACATCTGCAACACCACGCAGACCTTTATTGGAAAGGGTTTAAACAATATTTTTTCATGCTTGTTCAATAAACCATAAACAATAATTGCACATGCACCTGAAAAACTGACAAATGGGGCACCATTTTAACGATCTAAGCACATACTCTAAAGCGCACGGTGCAGGTGCACTCGGGACGTGTCCGAATCCACTTTTGCTATTTTAAGGACACGGGAAAAACGGTACACTGTAAAATATAAAAAACACAATTAGTTGAGTCAGCTTAAAATAATATGTTACTGTTACAGAGCGCACAGAGATGACGCATGAAGCATGCGGATCCAAATGCAAACTTTTATTCGAGGGACGAGACAAAGACATGGTCATAGCAGGCAGGGTCAGACAATGGCAAACAGGTGTTTAGACAGCAAGACGAAGAGGAATCCGTAACACGGGCGAGGGTCAATCCACGGCAAACGTTATTCGAAGGGAGAGACGAAAGAATAATCCAGACAGGCGAGGGTTTCAAAAGGCAGGCAGCGAGACAGACTAAACGAAATAACTGACTGACAGGAAGACCGGGGTTTAAATACTGTCTCTGACTGGCGCAGGTGATAAGAGCAGTGGCTGATGGGGAATGTAGTCCGGGGTGTGGTATAACAGTCAGTGCGTGAAAACAAGGTGAGAGCGACATCTGGTGGTGAGTGGTCCGCAGCTCACCGACCAGATCCGTAACAGTTACCCTGCTGCCTTAAAACGCTTCTCCCAGAGAACAGGGCCGGCGCAAAGGGGGGGCATTCACGGGCCGAGCCCACTCAAATGAGTTACTGTGCACCCCCTTTCAAAACTCTCTCATCCTTACTGAAAGTGATCGTTTTCTAAAGCGAAAGTAAAACCAGAAAACAGCTTGCATAAGAAAGCGATTATGGCATGTAGGCATTTTTATACTTATATTAAACAATGTGGAGCAGGACGTGAAAATGATAACTGCATCGGGCTGAAACTAGCAAAAATCAATTGCGTCGTGCCTGGCGCCGCATTGCACCAGATGTATTATGGGGCCCTGAGAGTTTACAGTCAGTAGGCATTTAAGATCACAGTTATAACTTAGGACATTAAAGAGACATTTCTACTGACCCCTATATTAGCACCTTAGAATAGTAATATGTAGATTTAAAGGTGCAATAAGAGGTCTTGGAAAATGCTAACTTCAGCCTTTTTTTTTCTCTGTGGTATTTAGCAGTGTGTCACAGATGGCATATATCCTAATATACCTGAAATATTCTTTCAGTGCAGTTGAAAACATCAGTACATATTCAAACAGAGAGCAGAGCTTGCTTAAGGACATAAAGAGCAAAAAGAGCATCTAGAGTTTCAGACTTGTTTATTATAAGTTTATTATAAAATTAAAGGCTTAAAAAGGGGAAAAAAGGCATTTGTTGAAACTAAGCGACAAATACAACAATTGCTGACCTCATGAACATGCTACGACATGACCATTTGCATATACTTATCAATCAGAAACTTTACACTCATGGTGAGGTACAGTGTTGGGCAGGTCCTCTGAGACCTACTTTGACTGGTGCCTGTGAGGCGGATATACTACCAATGAAACAAAGTCAGCATAGAGAGAGGAAAGTACGTGTTCTGTAGCTGGAAATACAATCATTAATTTGAGTTTATTTCTGTCAAAGGCAAGAACATTTTTGTGGTTTGTCAATTAGAGGGAAAGAAAATCTTTTCAACTGTGAAAAACTCAAAAATCCAATTTAAAACACCTGAAAGGGCAGCACGGCACATTAAAACTTATTGAGAACGTACCGGGTGCGGAGGGCAACGCATCAACTTCTGTTGTCTTTACATGAGTCTCTACCCGCCCGTACTCGCCCATCAAATCTTGTCCCGCGCCGCTCTCTGTTGCGTCGAGTCCAGTGGGAGTGCAGGTCTCTAATCCACTGGCTCTGGACTTGACGCAACAGAGAGCGGCACGGGACAAGACTTTATGGGCGGGTGCGGGCTGGCAGAGACTCTTGTGTGTACGGGATGCAATAGAATAAAATTATTTAAATAGAAAATAGAAATATCTAAACACAAAATATCTCAAACAAATGAGTTGCTATTCATGTACTGCACAAAAGCAACAAGAACAACTAACATAAAACAAAAACGATTAACACGCATAAGCATAGGCAGAGTTTCTATTTATAACGCGTGTTTGCAACGTTGAACAATGTTGATTTCTGGAATGCAATGAACAATCAGAGAATCCACTCATTGCTCAAAATGCCGTGCATTCTGCAACCACGCACGCAGCAGCCTATTGCTTTTAGTAAAAATAACAGAGGTTTGTGAATGTTGATCCTTTAATAACACATTTTATAGGGAGCGTTTATGCTGGGATGTTAGGTAACACACAAATGTACTGTGGTTCATGTACCCTTGTTGTGTGGTAATACAGTACATCAAATGTTTTAAGCACAGTTTGTCTCCATGATCATAACAGCTTTTTAAATGATAAATTCTACTAAATTATGTTTTTGAAAATATAATAAAAATAAAAAATAAATGCAGAAAGTTTACTGTGCTGGTTGTATTAGGTGTTGATACAGTATTAAAATCACTATGTCTATGGAAAGCCTCCATAAAACATGATATCATGGTTGTGGTCTGCAATATCCCTTATGGTTTGACTTATAATAAAAAATAAAAAGGCTCCTTTACTTATTTTGACATTAGTGACTTTGGCCTACATTATTTAATATTTCATCTGATATTTAAATTAAAGTAAATGTTGTTTATGGAAAATAAAAATGCAGGAAGTTTACTGTGATGGGTAGCTTTAGAGGGTGATACAGTATAAAATGTATTAATATAATGTAGAAACTTTAATTTCTGTGAAACTGCTTTAGAACAATTTGTATCGTGAAAAGGGGAATACAAATAAATGTGAATTGAATTGAATTATGTTTATGGAAAGCCGCCACAAAACATTATTATATGAAATATTATTTGTGTGATCAAATGTTTTAACCAAAAGATATATATTCATATTCAGTTAAACAACCTCTCACACATTTAAAAAGAGTGTCCTCTCTACAAACAATGAGAATCATTTTGTAATGTTTAATAATGTTTAAAATATTGTATTGTAATATCTGTGTAATGATGCAGATGCATCATTAAAACTGCTTGAATGAACTTGGAAATGTTGTTGCCTATTGTGTGACAGTAATTTTATCTATTACACAAACTCGTATGTTTATACTGTGTGTAATACTGTGGCTTGCCTTGATACACATTCTAATGATCCAACGAAATTCACATTTAAAAAATATTTTACTGTTCCAATTTTTATGAACCTTACACTTCCTAGCTATGACTGGTCAGTGCAACGTGCCTGTTATCTGATTGGCTTAAGTAGACCGTGAGTCTACAATCCACCCATTTTTGGATTTGACACCGGAAATGTTTCAAAATCCACAAATGCATGCTGTGATTCACAAACCAATTTACAAATGTACAGGAACTAATTAAAAACAAAAAAGTTGTGAATATGTTTATTTGTGGATTTCATTCTATTTATTTGTTAATATATTCCATGTGAATCACTTTATATTTATCTGTGGATCATAAGCTATTTATTTGGAACCGAGGAACAAATCTAAGCCCTTTGCAGTTTATTACATTGAGATCCCCTGGGGGGAATCATGTTCCACGTTCCTGTTCAGAAATTGATTTCCTGATATCAAGTATAATCACAGCCAGACGCAGCAGAACCACAAACAAACACATTGCAACACTCAAAATCCAATTCATTACAGCTGAAATGGGGATGGTGGGAAGAGAAAACAACTTTTTCAATGATCTTCCTTTTTAAACTCACATAAACCACTCAATCTGTGGGGTTATGTTTTCAGCAAACATATTGCATTCACAGATCAAAAAATAATAAAAAACGTAAAAAAACATGTAAATATATATTGTATAAAACTAAAAAATGAATGCAAAATTAAAGCACATACACACAAAAAAAAAATTAAACCCATATACAACATTTTCTGAGATTATGAGAGTGTTATGTGTTTTGAAAATCATAGAAGTCAATAATACCAGAGAAGTCCACTTTCAGAACAACAATTTACAGATAATGTACTCACCCCCTTGTCGTCCAAGATGTTCATGTCTTTCTTTCCTCAGCTGTAAAGAAATTATGTTTTTTGATGAAAACAAATTAGGATTTTTCTCCATATAATGGACTGATATGGTTGTAACAGGGCTAGCTGTTACTCATTCCTACTCTCCCCTAGGGGGGCGCTTGAAGGTTAAAACCTCCAGTATTTAACCAGGTAACATAGTAGAAGTAGTTAGATTTGTTTGATAGAGGGAAGCATTTTGTTCTTTTGTAGATGGACTCTTTAAATATTGCTTTGTATCTGGGTTTGAAACTGCATGAAGAGCAAAGGCTCTACTGTCATGGATGTTAAGAAAACCTTTTTCAATGGATCGTTTGTGCTGCAGTTGCTTTGTGGATTATTGTGTGTCCTGAATACAAGGTCTTGACTCTATGGGCCATTTTTTGGGATTGTCTGAAGAACACTCTTTTTTTTTTTTTTTTTTTTTTTGTTCTCTTTCGTCTCATCAATGAGACAGGACTTTGGACACGAAACATCGTCTGGCACAATTTTTATTGTTTTTCTCCTTGTACATACCCAAAGGAGTTTGTCTGCATCTCTGAACCCTGAGAAATTATAATCATTCTTTTGATTTTGTTCATTTTGTTGGTGATTAATTTACTTTCTCCAATCCATGTGTTTTGTATGTAGATGTGCAAGATTGTACTGGGTATTGTTTTTCTCTATCACTGATGTCTGAAACTTTACATCATTATAAAAGGGTTTAAGAAAACCTAATTTAAGTCTTTGTGTTTTGTGGTAATACGCTGGGAAACCTAAACTAAGAATTCTTTTAGTTGGTGGGCCCCTCCTCATCTTCACATATATAGTTATTTGCCTCTATAGTGGGTGGTGGTTATATGGTGCCCCAAGTTTGAACTTCCAAAATGCAATTTAAATGCTTCAAATGATTGCAAATGCGGTTGTAAACGATTCCAGCCGAGGAAGAAGGGTCTTATCTAGCGAAACAATCAGTTATTTTCATAAAAATAATACAATTTATATACTTTTTAATGTCAAACGCTCATCTTGTCTTGCTCTTCCCAACCTCTTTTTTTGTTCCGGTTTGTGACAGTTAGGGTATGTCAAAAAACTCCCATCTCATGTTCTCTCTCAACTTTAAAATCGTCGTATATCGCTGTTTTACCTTTTTTGTTAAGGGTGTTTGATCTTCTTTGCATGTTCACTTTGCAAAGACTGGGTCGGTACTTCTGCAGTTTGAAATGATTTTTGAAGCTGAGGGAGAAAATACAATCAGAGTTTTTCAACATACCCTAACTGTCTTGAGCCAGAATACACAGAGTTCAGGGAGAAAAAGTAAGACAAGCATTTGAAATTAAAAAGTATTTAAATTGTCTTTTTTTTTTAGTGAAAATAACAATTTGTTTCACTAGGTAAGACCCTTCTTCCTCGGCTGGGATCGTTTACAACCGCATTTGTGATTGTTTGAAGCCGCATTTAAACTGCATTTTGGAAGTTCAAACTCGAGGCACCATATCAGTCCAATATATGGAGAAAAATCCTGAAATGTTTTCCTCAAAAAAACACAATTTCTTTACGACTGAAGAAAGAAAGACACGAACATCTTGGATGACAAGGGGGTGAGTACATTATCTGTAAATTGTTGTTGTGGAAGTGGACTTCTCCTTTAACTGTATGGGGTCATTTTAAGCTTTTTTTTTCACCTTCTGAGTTGAAAAAAAAAAAGAAGTATGAGTATGAGTTTCTGTGTCACAAGTTCTCCTCAGTACATCAGTCTTTGACACAAATGTGATTCAGCCACACTGTGAGTGAGTATAACCGGTCTTTACCTTTATTTATTTATTCAATGCATTGCACAGTACACATTTAAATGAACCCATAACCATATACAAAACCATATACAGCCTCCCCCACTCCCATATTCCAAAATTTTAAATAAGCAAATAGTGAAGAATGTAAGATTGGATCGTTATTGCAGTGATAAACATGTTTCTGGCATGTTGTATGTTTGGCAACGTTTTTTTTCAATCCTAGCTTTTCAGTTCTTAAACAAAGTGTCAGAAGATATACCCATATACATATTCCAGGATGACAATACCAGGATTTATCAGGCTCAAACTGTAAAAGCCTGTTCATCACAGAATCCTAAGCTTAACTCCATTGAAAGTCTTTGGGACATGCTTAATTAGACTTTACATTGCCTGTCCAAAAAAATTGCACATTCTAATATTTCGTTTGGCCTGCATATAGCTTTGATAACATTGTGCTTACATTGCAGCACTGTTTATGCAACATTACAGCATATATTTCCATCAAGAGTTACATTGTTTGGCTTCTTGTATTGACAATGGGAGAGTCAAACCATTCTGTAAAGTAAAGTCAGCACATTTAAAAGACTTTCAATAGGATTATGTTCAGGACTCAGTTCATACATGAAAATGATTCCTCATCCTCACTAAATCACTATTTCACAAATTTGGTTCAGTGAATCTCGCCATTGTCATCCTAGAATATGTATATGGGTAAGTCTTCTGACATGGTTGTTTAAGAATTGAATATCTACATTGCATCAGTTAGGCTTAATAGAATTGTTTCCAAACATACAACATGCCAGAAGCGTATAATGTTCCAATCCTAAACTCTTCAGTATTTGCTTATTAAATTTAAATAGGGACTTTTTTTAGGCCAGGCTGTGTATCTTCATTTTGATGTGTATGTAAGTATCCATCCACTGGCTGGCCTTGTTGAAAGGTTTAATGCATGTTCGGTCTTTTTCACAGCACTTCTGCAAAGTTGACTTAATTTATCAAGCTTTAGTTTCAATTTTAATCTAGCTCCATGTTTAATCTGCCTCCAATTTCATGTGTAAAATTTAAGTGCTTTCTCTAATTTACACTGATCACAAATATCGATTATGTATTAATTATTAATTATTTGATTATTCTGGAAATCCCATACTTTCAATTATTCGTTTGTCAGGGACCCAAAGCTGCTTTTATGTCTCACGTTGGCCTTTTTCCATGGATCATACGATCACAAACTCACCAGTCTGATTTTAGTCAGACGTCTGTATGTGACTAATACCTTTTTGCCAGTCACCTACTGCTTGCTTTTTACAAAAAGTGTAGTGTGCTTTAGTCTTCTTCTGTACAATTTGCTAACATCAGCGATAGACAGATATCAGGAGATCTCAGATGACGTGCCTACTGCTCCATTCAGTCCTGAGCCTGCAGTTTGTTCTGTCCTGGCCATAGATTTGAGGTAGCATCAGCCTCCACATCATCTACTAGTCATAATGATTTCAGAAGAGGTCAGAATAAATCAAATATAACATTTTATTTGTCAGGTAAAATTGTATCATGCCAATTACACAATTAAACAATGAGAATCCAATTCAGAATTAAATTCAGTTACAATTCAGATAAGTACATAATGTCAGTTGCTCAAAGATGAATCTTCGAGTAAGAGATGCATACCTGACTACGTAACATACATAACATAGAGTGCGAGGACACACTCTATGCTACGGGCTTCTGATAACAGAATCGCCCAGTAGTGTTTTGTCACTTTGCTTATATACCCAGTCCAGAACAAACAAACCTTCCAATCAGTTGTAAAAACACAAAGACCTTTTGGTTTGTCAGGAGATCTCGCGACCCATGCAGGGTCACACCTGGCTGGAGATTCTCACCCGAACCTAAGGGGAAAACATACCGCTCAGCAGCAAAACACAATTCTACAACAATTGTTCAATCTTCCTCATAATATAAGTGAGTGCTGTGAAATTGAGACCATTTTACCAAATGCACAAAGACCTTCAGAATGACACCAAACATGAAGGGGAAAAAAACAACATATTCACAAGATACAGCACACGTGGTATATACGTGGTAGGCGGCACTAGTTGATGAGTGCAGGAGCAGGATGCTTATCTGACTTGCTAAGAAGTCTTCAGTCACCTTCAGGTAGAAGGTGTATTTCGCAGAATTTGTCAGATTTTCTTTGGTGAAGGATTTCACTGATGATGCTCAGATGCATGCAAGACATCTAAACAACCCCTGAGTGACCATGCGATAACTGAACACTGATGACTTGATGTGATGTTGTGGAATGAGAAGGGGGTTATGAGATAAACGAAACAATCATGTCAAATGTGCGAGTGGTAAATAAGGTCTCCATTTTTCAGAGTCAAATATTTAGCAAACAGGTCTTATTTGGTTGCCAGATTGTTTGCTACCAATATGTAGTGTAATTTGGATTTAGGTTCATCTGGATGAATAAAAGAGAAGTAGCAAAATCAATATAACCGGTATTTTTACCGTGGTATGCATAATTAAAATATGTCACATAATTAAACATAGAAATACACAATTTTATAATAACCATCAAAATTCAAAAATTCAAAATTAATTATTTTAATTGCAAATCGTTAATGCAGACCTAAGCTTTTAATCAAGTCAATTAGAGCTTTTTTCAATCATCCTCTGTGTATTTGATGGGCAGGCTAAAGTCACATTTGATAATGCAGTTTGATTGAAAATCTTATAATTGATTGATATTTTCATTAGACATATGCTGTAAACTAGTGGGCCCCCTAGTTTGCAACAATGCCAATGATTGGACAAATATTTTGTCCTCAGAGACCAAGTGCATTGCTGAATAGGTCTCATTTTAGAGTTTGTACATAGAATTTAAATCAATTGATGTGTGACTGTAGCCATGTAAGTCCTATGCACATTACAGTGCTTACATACAAAAAGTTCGTAAGACCATCAAATTTCACAAGACTTTAAGATCACAAAAAATGTTTGCCATAACTGAAGTGAAATTATAACAAATAATTTCCTTTGATCTATATGTATGAAGTAAATAATGTGTGATATATTTGAATGATGTGAGTAATTTAGACCTGGATATTCTTATAATTTATGAAAGGATGTTCTGTGGTCATAGTAGTAAAAATGTGTTTTGTATGTCTGTATGTTTGTGTATAGGAGATGGGTGATGTCCAGCCTACTATAATCTGTGTTGTGTAATTTTAGTTCCAGTGCTACACTGGGAGGTCATGTAAGAGCTTGTGTGATGCTATGAAGTGTGAATGACACCTTGAAGTATCTCTGCACCCATGCAGAACCTGATTTTACCAAGTACGACATGTTCCTGGATCAACATCTTTGTTGACCCTGGAACAACATTGTGATTAACCAATCAGATTTGAAAAAACAGTTTATGGTTTTTGTGAAGTTTAGGCTTACAATCAGTGTTTGGTGCTTGTACATCAGTGTCATTCGTCTATTATTTCCTCTGATTTTAGATATTACTCATGGGTAAAGTTAGGTTTAGGTGTAGGGATGTGGTTAAGATTACATTTTTGGATTAAAATGTTGTTCCAGGGTCAACAAAATATGTTGACCCAGGAACATATCTAACTCAGCAAAATCAGGACGTGCACCTGCACCCATCTCCTTGTTGCGTGTGTAAGTTGGTGTAGGTGGGACCAGACATCCTTGTGAAATTTGTCCCTCAGAAATTGTAGCAGTCAGCCTGAAAGGAAAACAGACAGAGAGGAAGACAGTTTAATTTTGAGCCTTAAGACTGGTGGCAATTATCTGGTGGCCATAGCCACACAGTTGTTGGAGATGGTTGTAATCTGGGATTGCATACCATCAGGAGCAAACTTGTTTTAGTTTACAAAGACATGTATCATTATCATGATCATGGTTTTGCAAACAAAGGCCAAAATAAATAATGGTCGGAACTGGCCGCTGGTGTTTCAGCACAGTCTAAACATGTTGCATGTTAACTTACTGTTGCAATTAAATTTACGCAGTCTGCTGTGTTGCAGGCATTATGATACCCAGATCTGCTGGAAAAATCTTTTTAAATGATACTGTTTACACACATCAGATCTGTGTTAAAACCTCGAAGCATTCATTTGGTGGGTTTGGTGCTATACTGTTAGCTTAGCAGTTGGCATTTTCTTATGCTTTTTATACATTGACTATTTCCATCTCTGCAGTCTGTAAAGACTAGTGAATCTCAGCCTGATTTTAACATTACACACAACTTTAATCACATGCCAAAGTAGTGTAACGCCACGCCAGCAGAGGGAGCTCTCACCAAGTACTGTCTGTTACCGCTCCCTCTGCTTCCTCTATGGTGACTTTCAGTTTGGCAGCCATATAAAGTATTGTTTGTGAAGTATTGTTTTGCCATTGCGGACTCTATCTAACGGTTTCCATTGCCTAGTTTCCTTGCCATAGTCGTAGTCTTGTACCTTTGTTATTTTCATTGCCTTGTTTCACTTGTTACTTTGGATTGCTCCCTTGGATTTTGACCTTTTTTTTGCCTGTTATGCTTTTGTCTTGCCCTGGACATTACTGTTTGTTTGGAGATCGGCCTTGCCTGTTTGACCACGTTGTGTTTCAATAAAGCTCGCACTTGGATCTATCTACGCTGTTTAGTTGAGTCCTGTTACACTGAGTTGGCGCTCTCAGAGAGGGGTGGTTCAGTTTTCTAACACTTGCACCACTGTGTTTGTGGTTTTTTTGCAAGAAAAAAGACAGAAGTTGTACCTTTCCTTGTTACTAGGCTGCATGTCAACAAAATCAAATTTACATCATCTTATGGCCTAGGATTTGGCCTATTCAAAATATGGCAATCAGATCGATCATTTTAGCTGGTAAATTTTCTTAACAGTTCTTGCTCCTAACCACCTTCTGTTGATCTCTTTCCCAGCACTGATAGTGCTTCCATCTTCTTTCACACATATACCCTCTTTCTACATCCTTATCATTCCTCTGATTCTTCTATGACTTTCTTTCCTCTTCTAAACCAATGCTGAATCATCATGAGATTAAAGACAATTCTTGGCCATTGTAACATAATATATTATAAGGTTATTATAATATAAACTATATTACATTAAAATAGTATAAATTAAAATACTTTTATTACTGGTCTCTGGAGGGCCTCCTGAGCAACTTTTTCAGAGTGACTGGTTATCATCTTACTGATCTTTTTAAAGATACACCTTTGATTTGGCCCTGTGGCTACAGCATTCCTAGCATGTGCATCATGTGCACAGCAACAAGCCCAACTGGAATCCAGTTGTAGATTTTGTTGCTGTGAACATTTAATGACCTGCAAGCACATACTGAAAGCACGGATCAAATCGTTGCTCAATATGAAGATTCTGAGGTAACGCTTTACGACAAGGTTCATTAATTAACTATATTAACATGAACCAAGAATGAATAACACTTCTGCAGTATTTATTAATCTTAGTTTGTCAATTTCAACATTCACTGATGCATTATTAAAATCCAAGTTATGTTTGTTAACATTAGTGCACCATGAACCAACATGAGCAAACAATGAACAACATTATTCCTACAATATTATTCTTATTAACTAACATGAACACAGATTAATAAATACTGTAATAAATGTGTTGTTCATTGTTCATTCAAGTCAGCTAATACATCAATCAATATCAACAAAAGACACCTTATTGTACAGTGTCACTTTTGTGATTGCAGTCTGGGACTGGACAATTTTTGTTTACGAGCTGAGATGTCACTAAGGATGTTTTCTTTTGAGAATGTATTTGAGTATGAGAAAGTTTGGAGGTTGGGCAAACCCAGAGCAAATGCAGAGCACACACATAATTTTATGGTCTCTTCATGTTTGTCTGTCTGTTTAAAGACTTAAAAAATCATACAGGAGTGCAGTAAATTTTGTAAAGTCTAAGATAAAAACAATCTGTATGCTGTATTTATTAAGACGGAACTTTGAAGTGTTGTCGAACCAAAATATGTGATATCAGAGGTGTAGGAGCCGATTTAATACAATTATATACTTGGCCACTGGGTGGCAGTGTGACACAGTATAATTGCAGCACCAGTGTATGAGTCAGGTGTGTACAAGTTGTTAATTAGGAAGCACACAGTTTTTGACCGCACGGCAGAGTAGTAGCGTGTAAGATGGACTGTGGTCGTATGCTGTGTCTGCAAGATATGAACTTTGATTGTAAAGATTTGTGAACAAGGAACACTCACAGCAGATTGTTTTGAGACATTTCGCTATTGGAGCACAAATAAAGACATTGGTTTGCATCTATTTCCAATTGCATGGCCTCTGTTTGTATGCGTTCGAAAACTTGCTCACTCTTATTGTCAACGGCAGCAGCTTAATGGAAAGCCGTTACACAAAGTCAAAAACTGTGCTTCATTAAATAGTGAGCTTGGAAAACTTGCTTCCGATGGCTGAGGAGTGTGGATTCTTCAGCCCAGTGCGGATTCGTTTTGTGGGCGCTGGATTTCGTAATGGAAATGTGACTAATTGTGGATTCACTTCATTGTTCCTGTTTGGATTCGCATGGGAGTGTATGCTGCTGCTGGGATATCGTTTGATTCATCGTTCGATTAAAGTCAACACGTTTGTTTCGACGGACAGAAGGACGTCATCGACTCGTTTGGATAAAGGTTTCTCGTTTGTGCACATGAGGACATCCTTTTGTCAAGAGGACTCGGGACTCTTTGGATTGGACTCCGTGGTTTCGTTTGGGTTGCATTGCTTCTGGTTTGCCGCATTGTTGGATTTACGCTGCACGCTCGTCTTTTCAGGCCCGTGCCTGAAGGCTAAACATGCAATTGAAGCTCTGGAGGAGGAATTGAGACGGAAAAAGGAGCAATTGAATCCCAATGCAAATGAATACGTGCCTGTGAATTCAATGCCGGGGATACAACTGGAGCAGCTGGTGTCTCTGCATCTCAAGTTGTAATACAGGATCATAGGAAAGGAAAGAATGATCCTCAAATATTCCACACATCTGATCAATCTAATTTCCATTATCCTGCTCAAATGACACATGATAACTTGGGAATTCATAATGTTACACATGTTCTTCCTTCTCCAGGTGACCCCCTTCTTGAGGTCCTGAAAAGGCAAGAATTAACAACCTATCTTGTTCAACAGCAAGTGTGACGGATGTTAATAAGAGTGTGTACTCACGATCTAAGTTAATGTATTTCACTAATTACCCTTCCTTTCAATTTTCATGCATAAATTTTATATTAGAATGTTTTAGTGAACATACTAATTTTGTTTTGTATCTTATTTTTGTCCTTTTTGGAAAAGAGTTTTATATTCATGTTACGGCATGACGTCATTTCTGGTCAGCCCGCGCTTCGTCCTCAGAACGCGTTGAGCACGCTGAGGAGAGGTAAGCGGTGCTCCTTCAATATGAGTTGTAAAAGTCACTGGAAGTTTTATTAAGTGCTTAATATGCAGAAATATTATTGTTAAGAGTGTTATAAATGTGCTAGAAAGTGTTCTATTAGTGGATGGATGAGATTTAATAGTTTTATTACCGAGTACAGTTGTTCGAGAATATGTATGTGCGTCAGCAGAACGTGGTGATTTTAATTAATTGATTAACTCATGTTTAATCTATCCAGGTGGGAAAAAATCACAGAACGAAATCAATTCTCATTGTTGTACTCTCTCTCTCTACTCCATCCAGGTATAGTTTATTGTTCATTCGATTTACTATTCATGTTGTATCGATTTGTTTTCTATTCTAATTCATGATTGATCTAAACCGAGATGCAGAAGATCTATATGTTTGGATAAATGGTTGTAACAATTCATTTTGCATTGTTGTTTGTAGCATGGTTTCATGTATTTTATTTTTGATATGTTATTATTATAATGCTTGCGGAGAACGCGTTGAGCACGCTGAGGAGAGGTGGGAAAAAATCACAGAACTAAATCAATTCTCATTGTTGTACTCTCTCTCTCTACTCCATCCAGCATCTGCATGTTCCATATTAATAAACCCTCCATCAGCAACAGTTCACATGGTCCGTCTCTTCATTCATAACACAACGCAGACCGTAACAGTGTCAGAAGAAGCCCGGTTACACAAGCGAATCCCTGCATTCTACCAAAAAAGGGAGATACCAGTCTTTGATGGTGACCCATTGCAATATATTCCATTTATCAGAGCGTTTAAACATGGCATTGAGCAGAAAACAACCAACGAAAAGTACCAGTTGTATTTCCTTGAGCAGTTTACAAGGGGACAAGTTAAAGACTTGGTTCGCAGTTGCCAATATATGGCCCCAGACAGAGGCTATGCCTTGGCCAAAAGGTTGCTCAAGGAACATTTTGGTAATGAGTTTAAGGTATCTACTGTGAAGCAGTGGAATTCTGGATCGAACTTGGACTTAATAATATGAATTATTAGTTCTTGTGTTTTTATTAATAGGGCTGGGTATAGATTCAGATGTTCCGATTCGATTTCGATTTTCAAGTTCTTAATTCGATTCGATTTCGATTCTCCATTCGATTTTCCTTTCGATTTCGATTTCAATTCTTGATTTGACAATATGAATGAATATAGATTTAATACAAATCCTACATTTATAAAGTAATAAATCTTCGGTTGTCTGTTAGGCTGCGGGGGTGCTAGAATCTGCACGTCTGGGTGATGTCTTGTCAAATGGCTCCGCAGATTTATAGTATTACTACAGCATTTCACCTCAGAGTTACAAATCAGGCATATAGCTGTGTTCTTGTCCACTGTAACTTTTATCTTTGTTGCGCAATGTGAAATGCTTCCATACCTCTGACTTTTTATTTGAAGGTGTGGTTGGTATTGGGAACGCACCTGAATCCGCCATTTTATGAATGAAATGAATGAATAACGGACTCTCCATTGTAACATAGGGCAAGGTAAATAAGGGGATGACACCTAGTGGATTAGACTAGTAATAAGATTAGCATAAATCTTATGTTTAATGCTTGTGTAAATAAATATAGAAAAAATCGATTATGTCACGAATCTGGTCGGTGTCCCGTTGTCCGCTCACCACCAGATGTCACTCTCACCTCACCTACACACTCTGACTGTTGCACCACACTCTGGACTGTATCTCCCGTCCTCCACGGCACTGATTGCGTCAGCCCCCGTGACCAATCAGGCGCTCTATAAAAGCCCCAGTCCTTCCACTTGCAAACCAGGGATTGTTGAATTATTGAATTATTGTATTGTTGTAATTGTTAGCGTTTCCTAGTTTCCTCGTTCCTGGTTTTGTTCTCCCGCCTGGTTATCTCGTTTGGACTGTCTAGCCGCCTGCCTTTGGATTATCGCTCGTCATTAAGGACTGTTCTCTCGTCTCGCCTCTGACACTCCTGTTTACCGTTGATTTGACCCTGCCTGCCCGACCATGTATCTGTCTCGTCCCATTATTAAAGGCTCGCATGTGGATCCGCTCGCCTCTCGTCTCGTTTACTCCGTTACAGATACATGACCATTGAGAATCGATTTTGAATCGACTACATTTTAAAAAATGATATATCGAAAAAACGATTTTTTTGCCCAGCCCTAATTATTAACCTCCAAGATTGTTTGATAATTGAATAAAGTTATCTAGGTTTAACACATATTAGTAGTGATAGACTATGGTAAGAGTGGAATGTGTAAAGGCGGGCGTACACGGTGCGATTTTTGAGGTCGTACAAGCTCGCATGCGATTTTTTTGGTTATCGGAGGAAATCGTCTCTTCTCGTATGGTCGGGGCTCGTATGGTGTGTGAGAAATTACGAGAAGAGCAGAGTGCCTTACGAGCACTTCACGACCTTACGATCATTTTTAAACATGTCAAAAAAACTTCGGGTGCTGTCGGATTGAAAGCGTGACGTGTGTGCTGTTGAACGAGCCGATTTGTTGAGCAAACTGGAAATGACCAATCAGAAGCTAAGAAAAGAAAACCATATAGCAAAAGTCCTGAAGGCAGTTTTATGATTCAGCATTACTGTTCTTCCACAACCATACAACATGTAAGTTACAGTGTGTATACAATAATACCTGAACTATCCAGCATTTTAACATGTATAAAAACAACGTCACAAATTGCAGAAACTTGCATGACACGCAATGATTGTGTAATTTACATCTTCCACGACGATTAAGAATAGAAAGTCTGCCCTTCAGCCAAACTCTTTGCCATGCCCTTTTCTTTTCTTTTTTGTTTTTTCGCAAGCCATTGCTGCCACAAAGGAAAGGATCTCTTCCTCGGAGTCCATGTTTTTGGCGCGGAACTTCGTGAATGTGATTGCCTCCGAAATCGGCAGGTTTTAAAATCGTGCCGTCTACCACTGCGTCCGTAAACAAAGTCACTCGTGACGTGTGCGTGGCCATACGGTCTTCCGACTGTCCGAAATTCGCACCGTGTACGGCCGCCCTAACAGTGTCCTTTTACACGCTGAGCTCTACTTTTCCTCTGGGTCATAGTGCGAGGACACAACGGTTCATTGGGACCTCCTGTCTGATCAGGACATCTGTGATAGGGATGTGTCTTCTTAATAGATATTAAAGTGAATCCTGCTTTATTCTCTATCTACCCTCTAAGATGCTGACTGCATAGTATGGGTGACAAACCATACTGATAAGATTCTTGCCAGAGCTAGACAACCTTGACGTACAGATAAGTGTTCTATGTATGTGTCAGTATCTGTCTTTGAGTTCAGATGAGAAGACTGTACTGGAGAAGTTCGTCATCTGTCGGAGAGCTGGTCCGAAATAGGTCTCTGGAGAGACCTATTGCGTCTGACCTCTGATTGCTTGTTACTTAAATAATCACTGAAGATATGCTTACATCCATGTGTGGAGATTTTCTAAGTTTATCTATGCTTCGACCAACCAGAATAATTTTACCTAAGTAATGACGTAGTTAGTGACCTCTGTTAGAGTATAAGTACTGTTGTATTGAGAGTGTACGCAGAGCGGCCTACGAACTCCGTTGAGAGTGTTGAAGCTGACTTCTGCTGATGAAACTGCAAACTATTCTCTTCAGTAAATTTTTCTTCGATTGACTGCATCGCTGACTCCTGTTTTTCATTTCCACGCACCTACCCTTTGGGTTTAACTGTATTTCCCCTTACAACTGCCTATATGGAGAAAGCCTTGAGTTGGCCCACTTTAAATGCTGAGGATGTGCAGGGATTACAAGCTTATGCTTTGTTTTTGCATACATGTTGCAACACAATGAATGAATTCTCATATATGCAAGAACTTAACATGCCTAGCAACATGAAAATGGTTGTAATGAAGTTACCTTACAAGCTGAGAGAGCAGTGGAGAGCTAAAGCTTGTGAGATTGTGGAGTTTAGGCACAGTTCTCAGATTAGGTTGGTTAGGATGGTATCCGATCCTGCCTTTGAAGACATCCAATACAAGCATGGCACAGGTAAATCCAAAGGTCAAACCCACAAAACCTTTATGAGAAACAGTTTTGTCACCGACTGTTCCAGCTAAGAAGTCTGGCAATGTTACAAGAGGTTTTTACAACTTTTGAGTGAATTGCAGTACATTTAATTTTATTAATTTGCCTGTTAGACTAATTCTCTCCAAGGAGGAGTTGTGCATGTTCTCTGAAAGGTTTTAAGCCTCAGGCCTGACTACAAGCCTCTCAGTAGCACTACAATTACCATTATATGCACTACAGTTTCAGATTTAGGATTTAATGTCTCTGGGACTGAGACGCATTTTCTGCAGATTAGAACTTCTTTTGACATTCTGTCATTTTTACAATTTTGTTGCACTGTCTTGCCCAACTTTACTTTTACATACAAAAGATTCTAGTGTGACTTTATCTTTTTATTTGATCCAATCACAGTTTTTCTTAAAGGGGTCATCGGATGCTAAGTTCACTTTTACATGTTGTTTGAACATTAATGTGTGTTGGCAGTGTATGTACAAATCTACCCTATAATGATAAAAATCCAGGCAGTGGTTTTTAATTAATCTGTAAAAATAATATCCCCTTTTTCAAATCAAGCCGTTCTCAGATGCCTGTCGTTGTGGCATCACACGAACAGAGGCCGCTCCCACGATAGTTGATTGACATGAGCGTTTAACTCCGATCAGCTGTAACAGTAGGCCCTCTTTTTTTCAATGCCGGAGCAGGGATGTAAATTAGACAAGAATATCTCAGATTGATCGATTGAGGTGTTGTGTTGCTGGATGTAATAATGAACATAGTGGTCGTCATTTACTCCTGACATCTGAGCTGCTGAAGATGCAGTAGATTACATTTGTTTGTGAAGGGAATGCGCCTCCCGATCTACATATATCTGTCCATGTTCGCGCAAATCATTCGTGATCCAGCTTCACTTACAGCAGAAGTGAGTATAAGGGTTTTTTTTTTATGAATCTTTGCGATCGCCTTTCCTAATAATGTGCTAGTTAGCAAGTTTAGCGGCTAAACGCGGCTAAATGTGGCTAAAGTAAACAGGCTCATCACTCCACAGAGAGAAGAGAGGGGGCGGGGCGGGGCGTGCAGAGCTCATTTGCATTTAAAGCAGCCTTGACCAGAATGAGATGATTTTTGCAGAGCTGATTTTGGCAAGGTAAAAGGGTGTTGTTTTGCACAACCATTGAGAATTTTTAACCAAAGTATATTATAGACTTTTCATTAAGACCCTAAAGAATCATATCAACTTGTGGAAAATGGGCATCCGATGACCCCTTTAAATACTTTAAACATAACTGTTTGCTTTTCCACTGCTGCAAAGTTATTGTTACAAAGCCAATAAGCAATAGTGACAGGAAATTGCTAATATCAGAATTTAGATTTTAGGCTACAGCCCTCTGTTGAGTACCGGAATAAAATTTGGAAGATGTTATTCCAAGTTTAAATTTTAATCTATTTTGATTTTGGTTCAAGAGACTTCATTCTTCATATACTCTGCTGCTATCATGTCCCTGTCAATTCATGTGATTTCGTCTAATTCTTACATCCCCAATGGATTTCTGTGGTCTCCGGTCTAATTTATGAGTATTCCAACTCATTCTACAAATATTGGGTGCGTCTAATCTTTCCCTCAACACTTCTAAAAGGCAAATAAGAATTGACTTACCGCAGCAGCTGAAGAAAGGGAAGAAAAAGCTCAAACCTATTTTCGGAGCACATTTAAATGTTGTGCTGAAAAGAACCTCGCCTGCGAGAGAGAGATCACTAGGGAATGTCACAAACTGCAAGGATCCATCCACCAGCCCCAGTCCAGTGGCCTGGTTGAAGGTTTAATGTTCAGTCTTTTCACAGTGCTTCTGCAAAGTTCACTTAATTTTAATCTAGCTCTATGTTTAATCTGACTCCAATTCCATGTGATCATTCAATTTAGGCAGTTTCTCTAATCAGCCTTCAGTTTGTTCTGTCCTGGCCATAGATTTGAGGTAGCATCAGCCTCCACATCATCTACTAGTCATAGTGATTTCAGAAGAGATCAGAATAAATCAAATATAACATTTTATTTGTCAGGTAAAAATCTATCAATTCAATTAAACAATGAGAATCCAATTCAGAATTAAATTCAGTTACAATTCAGATACATAACATCAGTTGCTCAAAGATGAATCTTCGAGTAAGAGATGCATACCTGACTTTAGGAAAAATACATAACATGGAGCGCGAGGACACACTCTACGCTATGGGCTTCTGAATACAGAATCGCCCAGTAGTGTTTTGTCACTTTGCTTATATACCCAGACCAGAACAAACAAACCTTCCAATCAGTTGTAAAACACAAAGACCTTTTGGTTTGTCAGGAGATCTTGCAAACCAGGGTCACACCTGGCTGGAGATTCTCACCCGACCCTAAGGGGGAAACGGACCCCTCAGCAGCAAAACACAATTTTAGAAAAGTTTTCAATCTTCCACATAATATAAGTGACTGCTGTGAAATTGAGACCATTTTGCATATTGCACAGATACATTTAGAACGATACCAAACATGAGGGGGGAAAAACAACATATTCACAAGATACAACACACGTGGTATTTGGACATTCTTGCTTCGGTGGAAGAAGAGTGAGATGCAGGGAGTGGAGAGGAGAGGGAGGAATGGGGTTGTAAATGAGCAAGAGGGGGTGGTGTTGTTTACTGTCTTCTCCGGATCTCTTCTCCAGATTAGTTTTATTGTTTTGTTGCATGTGTAGCAGAGATATGTTGTTACACCAGATTATTCATTTTATTTGTTTATAATATTTTATTTTATTCGTTATATATTATTGGTAATGGGGTATTTTATTTTGAAAGACAATTGTGAGCTCTTATTAAAGGTAGTAATCACAGTATGCAGGTCGGCTGACGTCATACGTAGGTGAGAGAAGAAAATTGCGGTGCAATCTAGGTTCGTCCTCTTTCCGGCGATGCTATAAGTGGAGAGAGGTACGATCTCACGAGCTCTGTTCATGTCATATTATAGTATGTTTCATAAGTGTTCACTTCATGTTTAAATGATCAAATATGAGAAAGTATTCAAGCTGATGTTATGTCGAACTGTTTGTTGGAGTTATCAGTGTGTTAAAATAAGTTTTTGAGTTTAATTATCGGGTGAACAGCGAACTATTCAAAATGGCGGCGGCGTGTGTGTAACACGTGCGAGAGATGCACGGCTAATATTGCGGTTGAAGATATGAAGATATATATAAAGAGATATATGTATATGTGTTTAATGAGATGTATTATATTAGATGAAGATAACGAATCTAGTATTAAGAAGTGAAAATGATATGTGTTTTAATGATTAACTACCTGGTACATTTAACATGCATTTTGTGGTTAACAGGCAATGCAGAACAAGCAACGCTGATAGTGCCTGTTTTTGTTTTGTGTTTACGAATACAGGTATGTTAATTGATATTTTAAACACTGTATTTCTGGTATGAATGTACAAAAATGCATACGAACTTCACTTAATATTATCATTGTTAAATATTATTGCTATTATTGTTTATACTATTATATTATTGTACTATATATACTATTATACTATTATACTATTATTATAATGTCATTGTATATAATGTAAATGTGTGTTGTAAACGTGTAAATGTTATGATTGGAGTGTCCTCTTTCCGGCGATGCTATAAGTGGAGAGAGGCAATGCAGAACAAGCAACGCTGATAGTGCCTGTTTTTGTTTTGTGTTTACGAATACAGGTACTGAAATTAAATCACCCGCCACAAAACCCAGCTTTGTGTGGACAATCCTTTATTTATACACCTAAAAAAAAAAAAAATCAACACAACGCAGAGGAACGACCGCTACACATGGCATCTGTTTTTGTCAGAGTTCCTGGACTTTAAATTTATGAGGAAATAATTTCATCCCTTACAGATGCATTTCTCTAATTCTGAAATCTTTTCTGTCAGCCTAACTATTTCCCTGCAATTATCACATGTGAGTCTCTCGCTGCTGACAGAGACAGATATGTTAAACATATGGCAAGCGGTTCAGGTGACAATGCAAGGAGAAGCCATTACTCACCGTGATTGTATAATAATTCAGAATCGGCGCAGCTGTTTGGTGGACTCATGAAAAATGGAGCAAGAGAGAAAAGAAACAGAGCGAGACAGAGAAAAAAAGAAGCGGTAGGAGCTACAAATGCCAACCATTCAACTGAGTCAAAGGGTTTTTAGTTTTTTGTTCACTTCATTCAAAACTGTTTGTTCTTCAATTAAGTTCTTGCATAAATTGGATAGTGTGGGTCTTAAGCCACACTGCATGATTGTAGCAATCCTATAAGACCATTGCATGTCACACTGTGCGACATGGATCTAATAAACTTGGCTACAACGTGTGCAGACTGTATGATGATGATACCTATTGAGTCATAGGCTACATTACTATAGTAGAATAAAATGTCATCAGCATGCTCTAGTGGTAAACAAAAAGAGTATGATAAATCATACTTCTCAGTTGTAGCTTTTATGTGTGCTGAAAAAATTGGAAGCAGCAAAAAAGGAAGAGATAAGAGCTTGAGGTAAGCAGTTTTGTTTTAGTGCTGTCATGTTGCATATTTACTGGCTGATCAGTAATGTTGGTCGTAGCAGCAAACACACTGTGTGATGATCATGCTGAATTTCTGACACTGTCAGAAAGTTATTGTTGGCTGTCTTTGGTCGCAAGATGACAACGGCCATCTTTAAACCTCTCTCTTACTGTAAGACACAGAAACACCAATTAGGGGCCATGATCACAGAAATCACCATGATTGTTTTGTCTGGGACAGCCAGAAAATGTCAAACAACAAATTCAAGATGGCAGCTTGTTTGTCGACATGTGTTTGTCGGTCTGCTTCAACTCATTTTTATTTGTTTAAATACAAGTGTTTGGCTAATTTTAAGTCATGATACTTTTGTTGATTTAGCGTTTAAACATTTGTCTTTTTCTTGTTTTAAAAATGCAGGCACTCATTTTAACATTTCATTTGTATTGTGGCCTGACATTGTGGATATTAGGGGCTGGCATGTGTATTGACATTAAAAAGCTTGTGCATGAACTGTGAGGTCATTAGTATGAGATGGAAAAATGTCAGGGATGTGATTTTTCCGGATTAATCCGGAATTCCGGATTTTTCGACCTGAAAATGTGACCTATGTGAATCATGCAGATCTGTAAAAAAAAAAAAAAAAAAAGGGGGTGGGGGACATCTCACAGCCGTCACCATGGTAACCCGGGACGGAACCACAATCGCCGTCCTCGACGTATTTGCGACCGTTTGCAAATGGCGGATGGCGAAGTATGATTGGTCAGATCACCTGTCAATCAAGCTCCCTGCTGCGCAGTGTAAGTTACCTCAGTCGCTTTCGCGCTACAGTGGTATCGTGACAAGAACATCGCCGGATCGGATGATCTGGGTATGTATTATTGCTTGTGTCTATATATAACCTATAATTTACTAATTTGACTTTGTTGTCGATTGATTAGATGATCGATTTTGAGTGATTTTCCACTATGGCAGGATGTTTAAGCTGCATTAACATTAACTTACTTGTATTTGCTAGCTATTAGCGATGCTCATTTCGGTTAATTTTCCCAACCGACAACCGCAAATCATTATCCGATTATTAACCGTTAACTGATAAGATGGTAGGTTAACACTTTTCAATAAGGTTCATTCAGCGCTGCCGCTCCCACCACGCGCATCACGCACTGTGCGTAGGGTACCGAGTGCTGAGGGGGCACCAAAAAATAGTCTAATGAAAAATCAATAATTATATTTTAATTATTATATTAAATATATAGCTCACTGAATCTGATGGCCGCAAATAGTTTCTCCCGGAATCTAGAGCGAGGGAGTGAGTGCGCCCGCGAGACAGAGACGCATGTGTGCCTCATGAAGCACATGTAAGACAAACGCTACATTATCCCGCTTATTACATGGCTACCTACAAAATAAATCAATAATTTGACACAAAATATTGATTTTAAAAGGAGTTTATTGATTTAAAAACGATTTATATTGCTTCCGCTAAAGAAAATAGTCCGTCTCACTTCTCGTACTCAAGTAGAAGTACAGATACTTGCAGGCATGTGATTGTAAATGTAAAACAAAAATAAGTTAAAATATATTTTTTGTCATGGTTGTTGTTATAGAGAGAGGTGGTGATGGAGCAGTGGACAAGACACTTGCTTTTGATTCCCACTGTTACACATCCACCAAATAAGTTGTTATGTGTCATACTGTACAAAAAAAAGTTGCATGTTAAATAAATTACAATGTATTCTTTTGTTCAAATAAGTTGTTATGGGTCCTGCTTTACTATCCATTTTGATCCGCCACCATTTTGATCGTCGTGGGGGGGGATTGTCTTAGTATATTTTCCTGCTTTTTTGTCCTTAGCCAATCACATGCCTGAATGTGTACATTTCATGTTTTTACACTTTTTGACACGTGGTGCAGTTCTTTAAAAGCTAAAAAAGAAAAAAACAAAAGAAAAGTAAAATTAAAATGCATATTGTGCAAGTCATGGTGACTGTAACCATTACTAAAAATAACATTCCATGTCAAAAACAAGTTACATTTCATTAACAGCATGTAGCTTGTTGTTGATGACAATATAGAATGTAGGTGGTGCAGCTGTTATAGGTGGAGGAATTCTAGTAATGCAGTTTCTGCGTGTGGAAATTCTGCAGGTGTTTGTAAAGAGGAGTGGCAGGGTGGTGCCAGTGCTGGACCGGTAATATGACATACCATATACATACATTTTCCTGGTGGGTCGACGCACTCTTTGGTAGGAGAGTTTGAATATTAATTTAGTAAATTGTGACTTTAAACATTCTTTTAAAAAAAAATTGACAATTTGAATTTTTTGTTTCTCAAATGTACTATACATGGAAAATGCACAGTGTCAATGAGATATGTATAGCATAACCTTTGTGGTGTACAAGCTGACAGCAGATGATACTGGTTTAACTGGTATCATCTGCTGGTTTATCTGCTACCTAAGATAGCCATTTGATTAAAAACAAGAAAAGTGTCATTTCTTTGCATGAAAAATGTATGCACACCCAACAGCCTTTGTCATTTATTATTATATAAAAGGAGAAAAGACTTCCAGATGTTTTATTTTACTACAACAAACATTTTCGTAGGACGTTGAGTTTTTCACAGCACTAAAGGTGAGCAATCTAAAGAATTACTTTTGAGAACAAGAGCTTTTTAAAACTTAGACTAAGAAAAGTGAAGATTGAAATTAGGCAAAAAAAAAAAAAAATTGTATTAACTAATGTTACATGTTTTAAGTTCTCAAAGAAATTTAATGTTTATATTTATATATAGGCTATATATAGTGATGAAAATAACTTTGTTTTTGTGAATTTTTCATAACAGACCTTCTACTCTTACTGCATTTTAATATTCATTTAAAAACAGTTTTCTGTACACTCTCAGAAAAAAAGGTGCAAAAGCTGTGACTGGAGGAGTTCCCTTTCAAAAGGTACTAAATTGCACCATTTAGGTACTCATCTTTGTACAAATAAGGTACAAAGGTGTACCTTTTGAAAAGGTAACACCATACTGACAGCTTTTGTACCTTTTTTTGACCAACAATTTCTCATATGGAACACTTGTAACAAAAGATTCTAATCACAAAACCAAAAAAAAAAAAATAAATAAATAAAATAATATTTCACGTAAATTGTTCACATAAAGATATTGGAATACCGATAAAGTTCATTAAAACTTGATTTGTCTCATACAGCTTTAGCTTAAAAACCTTTTTATGTGTAAAGTGTTTAATTTCTTAATATTGACTGTTAAAACTATATTTTATGTGATCAAAAACTTGAAAATGAAACTGTCCTCCATTATGTTTGCTAAAATATTTTATCGTTGTATCATCTTCATTTTATCATTTCATTTTTTCCTTCAGTTGTGTTTATCTGGAGACTATGAACTCTTTGAAAGTTGTCACATGGAACACTAATGGAATTAGAGTCACACCTAAACACAATGACAAAACAAACAAGATTGTTCAAAGGCTGAATGAATTGGAAGCATCTGTTGCATTTCTACAAGAGACACATATAGGCCCAGGTGATGAAACTATTAAAAACATAAATGATTGGCGATCATTTTTCACTGCTTCCAATCCACGTAGCAAAGGTGTTGCAATACTGATAAAGAGTGAACTTAACATAGTAGACGTAGAAGAAATAAAGGACCCTGCTGGATGCTACATTGTACTTATCTGCAAACTATACAGTAAATGCTTCACTCTGGTTAATGTATATAACCACCGAGATGAACACAAAGTTTTGTGTAATCTTTCTGAAAATCTCTGTCAGAAAGCAAAAGGAGTCTTGATAGTTGCAGGGGATTTCAATACAGTTCTAAGCAAAGATCTTGACCGGGAAAATTTAACTACATATGCAGAGCCCCTTAGAAATTATCTCGAGGAATTTATATCATCTTTGATGCTTGTAGATGTCTGGGGACTTAAGAATCCCGCTGAGAGAGGATTTACTCGTTTTCCATGGAAAAGCGGGAATACAAAGAAAAGCAAAATCTTGAGTGCAGCAAGATTAGACATGTTCTTTATGCCACGCCATGCTTTGTGGCTTGTGGAGAGTTGTACAATTGTTGAATGTCAAACACAAACTGGAGCAGCAACTGGAACAGAAATACAAACAGGAGCAGCAGCAACAATACATGAATGTCATAGTGACATTTCAGATCATCATCCTGTAGTTCTGTGTCTGATTTTCCCAAAACAGTCAGGGTCTGCCACAAACACAGCAGCTGACACACATCATGATAAAATTAAATTGACGGAGGTCCTGAAAGCTATATCTTCTCTGATAGAGTGTGAAAACACAACTGGGGAGACAATGGAGCACATCCGGATGAACAAAGAGCAAAAAGCAAAACAGCTTCAGGAGCATTTTAATAATATGATCAGAAATGAAATGACACCACATTTCACAAAAAGTATAGAAAAGCAAGGATGGCACTTTTTTGAAGCACAGTACATGATCCTTGCCACAATACTTGTGTGGCGCCTGGAGGCACTCCTTCAGTCTTCAATCCAAGACAAAAATGCAAAAGCCATTCATCAAAACATTCACGTTTTTGGCTTTGATACCACCCCAAACACAATTAAAAATGCTTTTTTAACAAAAGCTTTGAAATCACATGGGTGTAATGAATCAACCCTCGAAGGGCTTATGGTGAAAAAACTGCTTCCAAACAATGACAATGATGTACAGCTCAGAGAGGGATGCCCGCTTACACCAACCCTTTTAATAATAGCTTTGGAATATTTAGCTTCTGAACTGAAGTCTAAACTGAAAGAATCTGTGGTTGATGTTTGTCGTTACAGAAAAAATCTTATTATCTACACAAACTCTGATCAATCTACTGTGCAAGAAAGTATTGAAAGATTTCAAGAAATTTCTGGAATTTCATTCACTGTCCAAAAACAGAGACCGCAAAATACACAGGAACAGGCAGCAAAAAAAAAAAAAAAAAAAAAAACAGCAACAGAACAGCAGGCACAACAGCAACAGACAGCAAAAATACCAGAAGCACAAACAACAGCAACAAAGGAACCAAAAACCAATAACAGCAACAAAAATGGTGACAGCAACAGAAACAATAACTAAATAATATATATATAATGTGGTATATATATATTAAATGTGGTGCAGTAAAAAGTACAGTATTATGCTTTAGAATGGAGTGAAGTAAAGTTTTCCAAAGAAAAAACACTGTAACTGATAAATTACAGATACTTTTTAAATGAACTTTTTTTTTTTACTTAAAAATACTTCACTACTTTCTGCCTATGACAACAGCTAAAAGAAAAGATGAGGAAATTTGTGAGGCTGAGGTCCTGGGCCTGTATTCACAAAACATCTTAAGGCTAAAAGTAGCTCATAACTTGCCGATTTAGGAGAAAATCTTAAAAATAATGAGCGTGCCAGTCCTAAATTTAGGACTCCTAAGTTTTTGCTCTAAGAGTGTTTCACAAAGCGTTTTAGCGCTAAAACTAGCTCCTAAATCTGTTCAACGTAAAGGCTAATTTATACTCGACGCGTCCGCAAGTTCACTTGGGTTTGTGAAATCAACCATTTCGCGTGGCGGTGTGCACTGCATCTCAAGTGAACTGTTCGCGTGTCACCGCCAGTGTTGGGGAGTAACTAATTTCATGTAACAGAATTACGTAATTTAATTACAAAATAAATGTAACTGTAATTAGTTACAGTTACTTTTGAAAATGTTAATGATTACAAAGGGGGTTACATCTGAATTTTTTTTTCAGATGTAACACACACCCACATACAGATTTAATTGAATTCTTTCATAAATTGCATTGACCTCTAAAATGAGACACCGATGTTTCAGGAGTTTAGGACACAGAATAGGACTCATGCTTATTCGATAACGGTTTTATTTTCTATTTGGGTTTATGCATATGCTTTATTTTTTTTAAGATTAATTGTATTTTCCAAGACATTGTTAGATGCCAGTGTTTCCTGTCATCACTATGCAAACATTGATTTCAAAACCAGTATCATAGCAATTAAACTATTTCTTGTTACAATTTTAAATCAGTATTTAACCTTAGAATGATCTCAAAGTAAATAAGAGGTGTTAAGACTAAATTTGTGGTGGCTGTGCTTTAAATTAAATTATTACATGGCTATGTGTGGAATACTTGATTCTGATTGGTCAGTCATGACAGTCCAAGGTATGTTATTCCTAGATTATAACTGGTAAAAGCTAATAACACAGACTCAATTGGGCAACTTAAGTCGGCGATATGCACTTGATAGTTTTTCTTGGTGGAAGCTTTGCATTTGGTTAGATAATAAAATATTAATACTCAATTCAATATTATGTGTACAATTTCTTAATTTTGTCATTCTGGTATTGTGGATTTTTTTTACTGTTTCATACAAATGCTGTTTTGTTTTGTACACTGTAATGGATTATAAGATAACTAACAAACTGGTACTGTAAGTACTAGTACTTTTTTTATGTGGTGAAATGTTGTGTAATAAAAGTGGTATGACTGCACTGTATCCCTTAAATGTCCATCTAGTTTAAAGTGGCCGCTTGCTAGCAAATGATTTCTTCATGGAAGCCTTGTGTTCAAATGTTTCAATTCAGATCGGTGTCTTGTTTAATTGTTTACTTTTGTGACAAGCAGCTGTGTAATAAGTGGGATAATGTACATCCAGCCAGTTGTTATCACAAAATAAAGATGTATATTACATATTACTTACTTATTATAATCTTAATTCAAATGATGAAGGATTTTGAAAGTCTGACAGTAATAAGTGTTAAGTGCTGCTGTAAGGTTAACTCTGCCTGGTTTAAATGTTTCAAAATGATTAACAGTTGAAAATACTGTAAAATTAGAAAAGTAATCAAAAAGTAATCTAATGCAATGTTACATTACTTTAATAAAGTAATTAAAAAGTTACACTACTTATTACATTTTGAATAGGGTAACTTGTAATCTGTCACCTATTACATTTCCAAAGTAACCTTCCCAACACCGGTCACCGCATTGATCACAAACAATTTTAAAGCTGTTTTGGCGGAACAGGTACAAACATCTCTATGATCCATCAATGCGTGGTCATAGAAATAGTCAGATGGCAAATAACTCTTGGAGAGAAATCGTGACCAGCGTTGGAAAGGACGAAAACTTTTCCAAGAAAGTTTGTGAAACTGTACATTTTAACACTGTTGTGTTGGTTTTACTGTTGAAGACTGCTGTAATAAAAATATTTCTCATTATTTTCTCATTATTATTAATGTTTCACATTACTTATTTTCATAGGCGTAATTTACGGGTGGGATGGGACACTTTTTGCAAAGCTCGATTGTCCCACCACTTTTTGAACATCTCGCGGCACGTAGCTAATGCTGATTAAACATTCCTTTCTGTTAAATAAGGTGCTGACGCTGGAATCTGTATTTTTTTTCTGAAATCAAGCTTAATGTTCGTTGCGATATTAATTAGTGACAGAACTTTCTCAGTGCGGCTCGTGCTCAGTGTTCACATGCGAGCGCTTCAATCCATCCCTTATGACTCATTCTGGTTAAAAAACAAACCAAAATACACACAAATGTGTCTCTGATATAGGATCACTGATGAACACATTTGATTTAAAAAAAAAAAAAAAAAAAAAAAGGGTGAGGTGATTCATGCCATGGTGCGTTAGAACCCAAAACCTCCAACTCACTTAATAAAAATTCTACCACTAGACTATTTGTAATAATAAATAAGTGATGCATATCTATGTATTTATTCACTGACATGATTTATCTCGGGGCTAATATCATATTATTATAGTACATGTACATGATGTTGACATGCTTACTAACTATGCACACAATGATTGGCTGATAGGGGAGGGGTCTCTGTCAGATATTTATTCATAGAAATACTGTAATGTGCAATATTATGTTACCATAGTCAAATAAAGGTTTTAAAAAAATATTTTGCCATATTCAAATAAAATTTTTAAAATGCAGGCTAATTAAACATGTATATCTTCAGCCTCTTACATGTGCGCTCCTTGTATACAGTTAGCGGATATGCATATAAACAGCCTTTTAATTCACAAATAAACGTAAAAGAAAACCAAACTGGACGCAAAAACAACTCTTACTTCTTGCCTAACTTGTTCATGAAAACAAGGATATAATCAAGGGAAAAATTGGAGTTGGGATAACCTCAAAAACTAAAAAGATGTGTGGGAAAATATATGTGTGCAAATAAATGCAGCTTTCCCACTTTTGTCAAGAAGCAAAGATGACTGTGAAAAGCGCTGGTATTCTTTGCAAATTTAGGCAGAGGCAGAGATCGCAGAATTCAAGCGACAAACAACTGCTACAGGGACATTATTTTCAAGTTGACCATAATGTTTTCATGTAACTTGTTAGCCTCATTAAAATATTTACTGCATTCATAAGGAGCTGCCATTCAAGGGTTGTCAAAACCTTGATCTGTGGTGTTGTTGGGTTGTTTCTATTTGTTGGTGAAGTGACTGGGTCCCTGCAAGTTCTGCAACAGTCATAATACCTTTGCGATTAGGACCATATCTTCTTAAAAGCTCATTATCATCAAATGTTTCTAAAAATGTTTCTGTTCCGAGGCAGACAGCCGACAACAGCCATTTCAGGATAGTTTTAGAACTTGATCTTAGTGACTTAGGAGTCCTCTCCACTACTCCTAACATTTCACAGATTTAGGAACCAGTTTTAGTGCTAAAACGCTTTGTGAAATACTCTTAGATCAAAAATTAGGAGTCCTAAATTTAGGATTGACACGCTAATTATTTTTAAGATTTCCTCCTAAATTGCTAAGTTATTCGATAGACTACTTTTATCCTTAAGATGTTTTAGGAATAGGGGCCCAGAATTTGGTGATGTGCGCGCAGTCAGCACAGGCTTGCGGTGCAGAGGAACGCGTCGAGTATAAATCAGCCTAAATCAGGCTTAAATCATTAAGATCAAATCCCAACTATCCAAATATTGCTGTTGCTGGCAATCTGCCTCGGAACTTAAACTTTTTTTAGAAACACTCTGCATTTATTTGCACGCATATTTCCACACAACTTTTTTTAGTCTTGGAGGTTATCCCAGCTCCAGATTTTCCTTTGTATGTGTGTTGTTTCCGTGGTGCCGACACGTAATTTCAACACATTTCGTGCCACCACCACGTATATCGGGATTAAGGGTTCGTGTTCATTTCACGCATTTCTTTGAGATCAGGTTGCAATAAGACACTTCATTTAATAGGTAAACATACAAATGGATTATTACACTGTAATCAACCTGAATCTGTACAGCATGTGATAATGGAATGTCATGCATATTAAAATAAAAGAAAATTATTAAAATACGTATGTGAAAAATATAAATTAAACTTTATATTGGAAAATATACTTGGAGCAGCAAGGAAAATATATGCACAGTTAATCACATTCCTGAAAGAGACAGGTCTGTTTGAACGAATATAAAGGTTTTTTTTTCCCTGCCAAACTTGTGTTCCACACTCCATTCCAGCAGGTGGTGGTGAAGCACCTGGCTGGAATTAGTGAGTGTAGAGTACCGAGTAATCCAGTGGGAAGTGATTACTTCCCTATTATATGCATATTAGGAGTTGAAGTAGCGATAGCAAATAGGGAATTTTTATGTATACAGACTGGAATGTTTTTAAGGAAACAAGTGAAGGAAAATTACTTGAGTTAAGGGAAGTAAATGAAGGTATTGAGGAACTAAATTAAAAAATATGTAGTCATTATTAATACTGCATGCTTCCGGCTTTTGCTTACTGCTCCGTGCTTTGCTCCCTGTTTATACTCTTTTCTCAGACTTAACCTCAGCAGATCAGCACAGTGTTCAAACTCTTTCTGGCATAAACACTAAATTAAAAACTTTTCGTAACTGAAATAATACAACGAAAAAGGAGACTCTTTGCCTCCCACTGCCAGCAGTTTACATTCTGGAGACGTGAAAACACAGCTGCCTACTTTCAACAGACGAGAAAGAAAATGCCTCTTCAGCCTCTTCTGGAATCTACTTGCTGCACAAACTGCCACAGACTTCTACAAAGGATTGTGGTTCTTGAAACAAAGTTACTTGCTGGACTTCCAAAACAGGCGGAACACGTTGTCACGGACCCCCTCAGCATACAGCCGATGAGTCCCGTGAACCCAGTGAATCTCAACAGTTTATAAGTTTAGAGGAACAAGCCGAAACTGATTGACACACTAATCGATGGCACAAACAGGGATTGAGACCCAAAGGCACTCGAGACATCAGATTGTCACGAGTGTCTCGTATTTCTGCGGTAGCATCCTCTACCCCAGATATGGCTATGACAAGGCTTGCAAAAACTGGTATTTTACCACCTCCTATACAGCTTGAGAACAGATTTTAAGCACTAATGAATGTGGGTGAAGAATCCCCAAATGTGACTGAACATGGATCGTATGAGCCAGCAGCTAACATCGCTATTAACAGGTGATCAAGGTCGAACAGACAGTGGCATTCAGCTCAGAGCGCAGCCGAGCCCAGGACTCTGATAGTGGGTGACTCCATTATCAGAAATATCAGTAGCAGGACTACAACTACATGCTGCTTTCCTCAAGCAACTGTCTCTGATGTGAACAGGGAACTTCGGAACATCCTAATGAAGCAAAAGACTGCAAATTGAATCATCATCCATGTGGGGAAGAATGATATTCGGAAAGAGCAGTCAGAACTCCTAAAGAAGGATTTCAGTGAACTCATCGAAACACTTTAGAAGACTTGAAGTTCAGCCGTTCATCAGTGGACCAGGCGCGGCGCCAGGATTTAATCTTTGGATGGGCCGTAGTAATTTTGGGTGGGCCTTAATTTAACGAGTCAATATGTTCAATATAAAATGTATATAACAAGCAGGTATACACAAACTATACCAAAGTTAAACTCCTTTTCCCTATCTTTGGATTGTGAATATTGCGGGCAGAGCGATAGAGAATATTAGTAAACTCCATTTACAGCAGCGGCGCACGCACTGTTAATTCCCTGACCGTTCCATTCGGAACACGTTATTCTTTACCGGAATAAAATGAAACAGGAAGAAAATTTCAGATCCACTTCTCAACGTTGTTTATTTTTTTTCCAGCTTTCAGTACAAAATGCAATTAAAACAATCCGATGAGACAGCGAATGAATTTGCATTTTAAACACTCGGAACATGTTAAGTGGCAGGTTATGATTAATCGTCTATCTGCATCCTTCAGTAGAGTGTGCCAGTCCACCCAACATGAATGACACACACAAAGTATGGACAAAGTATGAGTGACCACAGGACTTCAAATCAGCTTCAGAGTCGTCATGTGGTCGACACATCCCACAAGGACACCTACAACGCCACACAGCCACAACAAGCATTGCTCATGGACACCATCCCGGCTGAGCCCTGCCCACAGAGCTCATCACAGACAGACTGTGACGTACTACATCAGCTCCAAGACTCAGCGCCGAAGGACGACTTTCTGGTAAACAGCCAAAGAAGCCAGGACAACATATTTCAGCCACCGAAAAAAACAGAGCCAGAGCCCCGCTCACCAGACACCTTATCCCTCTCTCCAGCATCTCCACTTCTAAGCTTCGCACAGAAAATGGAGGAACTGGTATATGCTGGAACCAGACTCTCCCACTCTTTTGCTGCAAGCCCCCAGATATCAACTAAAAAACAGCAGGCACCACAACCACTAAAGCCTGTGGGCCCAGCTCACCCTCCTCCTCCTTCAAGAGCCCTCCAGCCGCTGCCACAATGCCAGGGCACAAACCCTCCTCCATCTGCTGTAGGTGAACCAAAAACAATGAATAACAACTCTCAGTGATATGTGTCGGGTCCCCGCTACGATAGCAGCAACACTCAGGAATGTTTACATAACAAGCGGGAACCCAGTGTGCCTGTAGCTTTCTCTATCTCTGTTTTATCATGTGATAGAAAGTCTAAGGCCTTCTCAAGCCGTACAGCTGACCCATCTAATCTCTCTATTAGGTATCAAACTAAGACGGCTCTAGAGACAAAAAGTAATGGCATCAAGTTAGCATTTTTAAACATTCGCTCACTAAAAAATAAATAATTTCTGATCAATGACTTAATAACCACATACAACCTGGATTTTATGTTTCTAACTGAAACATGGCTTGAAGACAGCTGCAGTGCAACAGTCCTCAATGAAACAGCCCCTCCTAACTTTACTTTCATGAGTGTCTGCAGAGCTGTTAGGAGAGGTGGAGGTGTAGCTGCTCTATTTAAAGATGTCTGTCAATGTAAGCAAGTGTCATTTGGTCAGTACTTGTCTTTTGAAAACATAGGGATTGTGCTGAAAGGTGCTCCATGAATTCTATTTAGCATTATTTACAGGCTTCCCAAATACTCTCCAGCCTTTGTTGAAGAGTTCACAGAACTGTTATCAATGATTTCCTCAGAGTTTGACTGTTTTGCTATTACAGGGGATTTTAATTTTCACATAGAAAATGCAGAAATCAAAACTACAAAAGAACTCTTGATTTACTCATTAGTAAGGGTTTAAACATTTCATCCACTGTCATTAAGGATATAGCACTATCTGATCACTTCTGTATTTTCTTTGATATATTGATCTCTGCTACCACTGAATCTAAATCCGTCTCTGTCAGAAAGAGATGTATAAACGAAAACACTAGTGTGCTGTTTATGAAGGCTATATCTTCAATGCCAAGCATTTCTGCAGACTCTGTTGATCTTCTCCTGGAGTCCTTTAACTCAAAAGTTAAGAATGTCATTGATGACATTGCACCAGTGAAAGTCAGTAAGACGACTGGCAGACAAAAATCATGTTGGAGAAAATCAACAGCAGTACAGAGTATGAAAAGACAATGCAGAAAAGCTGAGCGGATGTGGCGGAAGACAAAACTTGAAATTCACTACAGGATCTATAAAGACAGCCTTAATGCTTTCAATGTGGAACTAGCAACAGCAAGACAGAAGTTCTTCTCAAACCTTATGAACAGTAACCTAAACAACACTCTAACAAACCCCCCAAGTCAGATTCCCAGTGAAATGCTCTCTGATAGCAAATGCAATGACTTTGCCTCTTTTTCAGAGAAGATCATTAATATCAGAAAGGTGATTAGCACATCCTCAAGTTATGCAGAGGTTAGACAGATACAACAGTAATTTCAAAAAGAAGTCACTGGTGCTGCGTCCGAAATCGCATACTGCTTAAGTAGGTACTACATTTAAATATGAACGTACTACCCGACCGTTAAAAAGTACGTTCTGTATAGTATGAATGTGGGTAGTATGAATGGAATTCGGACGTACTACATCCGCCATATTGATGTTGTCACGTGTCATGCGTCGTCACAACAGCGTGAAAATTTAAAGAGACCGCTCCACTGCACGAACACCGGCACCGGCAATGTTCGGCGTTTTAACGTTGATTGGACAGACAGCTCAGAGAAGGCGTCGGTCAGCTGCTTGCAGATCACGCCTTCATAGACAGCTTCTAGATTATTTATCAAATAACGTAAGTATAATTACTTATTTAGCTAGCAAATTTTACCTCAGAATAAAAAAACACCTCTGTGAACACCACGACAAAGGCTGACTTGAAGCAACAATAAAGTAATTTACTGTTATGAATAAGTTTCAATAAGTCATCCGTTTATTTAGATTGTGTTAAACGAGTGTAATTTAATCACAATAAACAACATTTTTTCCTGAGGTACCATTTTTTGAATATGACGCCTCCTCTCCCGGAGCCTCATGGGATAGGAAAGTGTCCATGGTATGCGTACTACAGAATTCGGGCGGGAGCAGTAGGTCATCCGGGTACTTCTCGCCTACTGAATTTCGAATACTATGAATTCGGACATACTACTCGCCTCGCATACTGTTTTTCGCGTACTATATAGTAGGGAAGTATGCGATTTCGGACGCAGCATTTGTTTGTTTTTGAAGCAATTAATAGCAAAACTTTGGAAGCAATAGTACAGCACCTTAAATCTTCAACCTTGACACACTTCCCACATCTTTTTTCAAAAGTGTGTTTAACTGTTTAAAAGCAGATCTCTTAGAAGTGGTGAACACCTCACTTCTTTCTGGGACTTTTCCAAACTCCCTGAAAACTGCAGTTGTTAAGCCTCTTCTGAAAAAGAGCAATCTTGATAACACCATATTGAGCAACTATAGACCAATATCTAATCTTCCTTTTATAGGCAAGATTATTGAAAAGGTAGTTTTCAATCAGTTACACAACTACTTAAACTCAAATGGATACCTGGACAATTTTCAATCTGGTTTCCGAGCGCATCACAGCACAGAGACGGCGCTCGTTAAGATAATAAATGATATTCGCCTAAATTCTGATTCTGGTAAAATATCAGTGCTGGTACGACTAGATCTTAGTGCTGCGTTTGACACTGTCGATCATAACATTCTTCTAGAGAGACTGGAAAACTGGGTCGGGCTTTCTGGGGTGGCTCTCAATTGGTTCAGGTCATACTTAGAAGGGAGAGGTTATTATGCGAGTATAGGAGAGCATAAGTCTAAGTGGACGTCCATGACAAGTGGAGTCCCTCAAGGCTCAATTCTTGCGCCGCTCTTGTTTAGCCTGTATATGCTCCCACTACGTCAAATAATGAGAAAGAACCAAATTGCCTATCACAGCTATGCTGATGATACCCAAATTTACCTAGCCTTATCACCAAATGACTACAGCCCAAATTGATTCCCTCTGCCAATGCATTGATGAAATTAACAGTTGGATGTGCCAGAACTTCCTTCAGTTAAACAAGGAGAAAACTGAAGTCATTGCATTCGGAAGCAAAGAGGAAGTTCTTAAGGTGAATGCATACCTTGATGCTAGGGGTCAAACAACTAAAAACCAAGTCAGGAATCTTGGTGTGATTCTGCACTCTAAAAAGTGCTGGGTTAAAAAATAACCCAACCTTAACCCAGCCGCTGGGTAACTATGGGACAGAACACGCGTTGGGTTGTTTTGACCCAAGTGCTGGGTTTAACCATTTGACCCAGAATGCTGGGTTGTTTATTTGACCCAACCAGTGGGTCAGGTTAACTGTGTTGCTGGGTTAAACATAACCTAATCGTTGGGTTATTTGTTGTCTTATTGCCTTGCTACCTTTATATTTACCAATAATAATAAATAATCACAAAAGAATGTAAAATTATTATTGCTTTTCTGTAATACAGTTAGAAAAACACAAAAAAATGCAACTATAAACATCAATTTAATGAGTTTTATTTCTTTTTAAAACAATTTTCAAATGGGTGCAGCTGTCAAACATTTTATCCAATCATTACAGACACACAAAACAACAAATTTAGTAGATCAGTTAATTTAAAACACAAAACTGTGTAAACTAGGCACTGTAGATTCCGATTCTTTGTCAACACTGCAGCAGCAGAACACTCAAAAATTAATTATTACCACATGAGAATTGTTCCAAACATTATTAAAACTATGCCAAACAAAGTGTCCACCAGACAATACATATGACAATTTAAAACATGTTACAAGTGGCCAGAAAAAACTGCTGGCCTTAAAAAAAAAAAAAAAAAAAAAAAAAAAAATCACACATGAAGACTTATGTCCATCAATATAATATACTGCAAGCTGGAGACATTTCCAGGCAACAAGTCAGTGGCTTCATTGGCACAGCCCGTAACAATGGCGAAGGTCTGGGATATCGTTGTCTTGTCCCCAAGGCACAAATCCACCATGCTGGTCTGCACCTATTAATTATACAACACTTAGTCTTGAAGACACTTAGGCCTGAAAAAATTCTCATTTTAGAAGAAAATTTCAAACTGCACATTTTTAGTCTTTTACATCTGAAGACCTCATACAGTGGTGGCCAAAATGACTGGAACACTAGTATTTTCACCAGCTAAACAATTGTTTTAAGTCAGTGATTTCTATTTTTTTGCTGTAGTGTGTCAGTGGGAAATATCAGTTTGCATTTCCAAAAATTCATTACATATATATAGAAAAAGTAAAACAAAACTTACAGGTTTATATGTCAATGAATGGTTTCCAGAATTCTGTGGTTGTGGTTCTGTGGACCATTCCTCCAGAATGAGCAGGACTTTGAAAGCACTCTCCCCTTTAGCATCTAGACCATAAGAATAATACAGTGCAAACTGTGAAACATATCTCATTATCAAAACAACACATTGAAACACTTTCATATGAAAATGTCTTCATTCCTTTAAATAATGAAATTATAATAAAAAAAAACTAAATAAAAATTATAATGGTATTAATGCAAATGAATCCCCACCCCCATTAAACTACTGCAGGTTAAGTTTAGGTATGGGGTGGGATTCAGGGATGCAGAATAAGGCATCAGTATGTGCTTTATAAGTACTAATTAACAGCCAATACACAAACTAATAAGCAACTAGTTAAGTGTAACTGTACCATTGTATTTACAGTTGAATTTTGTTTCTATAGTTTGACATATTTTAAGAAATACCTTACCTGAAGTCATGTCACCCAGCTCTTGTACCTTTCCATCTTGCTGGGCATAGGCAACAATTTGGTCTACAAATGTAGCCCAGTCTACAAAAAGTTCAAGTGGGAACAACATATTCAAGAGTATATACAATTGATAATGGAACTCCGCAAGGCAGTGTTTGTAGCCCTATTCTGTTTAATATCATGATTAATGATATTTTCTCTAATGCTGAAATTGGAATAGGTAATTTTTTGTACGCAGATGATGGGACGTTATGGAAAAGAGGAAGAAATGTTATGGAAGTTGAAGAAAAAATACAGAAGGCTATTAATGATGTTGAGAAATGGGCAAATTGTTGGGGATTTAGATTTTCTATAAGTAAAACTCATGTAGTATGTTTCTCAAGAAAGAAAAAGACACCAAAAATAAATATTAGAATGCATAAACAGGCGTTAGAACAAGTTTCAGTAATCAAGTTCTTAGGAATAATAATGGATTCTAAGGTAACAATTGCATATTCAAAACATTGTAAATAAATGTAAGAAGGGAATTAATATATTCCGATGCTTAGACAGATTGGGGAGCCAACCGGATTAAATCATATATATACAGTGCTTTAATAAGATCTACAATTGATTATAGAAGCATTGTTTATTCTTCTGCGGCAGCATCACAGATCAAAAAGATTGAAAGAATACAATCTCAGGCTTTAAGAATTTGCTGTGGAGCTTTTAGAACTTCTCCAGTAGCGGCTTTACAGGTGGAGATGGGAGAGATGCCTTTGGTATTTAGGTGGCAACAACTGAAAATGGTTTATTGGGTTTCAGTGAAAGAACTGGACTTTAAAATAAATAAAAGAACATCTAGCTTTTTATCTGCTTATCTGAAATGATTGCAATTCATTTGGCTCTTCAATGGGTAGAAGAGGTTCGTTTACATCAAGCTGTTATTTGCTCTGATTCTTTATCGAGCCTAGTTTTAAAAAAAAATGGAAAATCTTACTCGAGACAGGACATTCTAATAGAAATCTTCCAGACTCTGTACAGAATCCAACACTTGGAAGTTAGGATTGCAGGAAATGAAACAGCGGATGAGTTAGCAAAGAAAGCTTTAAAGTATTCTAGAGTAAATGTTAATGTCCCTTTGGGGAAATTTGAAATGAATGGGTTAATTAAAAAGATGGTAAAGAAATGATGGCAAGAGATGTGGACACAGGAAGAAAAGGGAAGACATCTGTATGAAATAAATAACGAGGTAGGAAGTATAAGACAGGTTTGTGGCAAAAGAAGGGATGGCACAATAATATCACAACTTTGTATTGGGCACACTGCATTGAATCAATCACTTTTTAAAACTGGTAAACACCATACAGCATTGTGCAGTATATGTAGAATTCCAGAAACAGTCGAACACATACTTCTCAAATGTACTGGTTATAATGAAGAAAGATCTCAGCTTATGGAAGAAATGAAGAATGCAGGAATAATAATAATAATAATAATAATAATAATAATAATAATAAAAAAGTTAACTTTAAAGAGCTTGTAGATAGTAATTTAACAGTGGCTAAAGCATTATTGGAGTACCTAAAGAAAACTAATTTAATTAGACGACTTTAAAGGTTAATTTAAAGGTTTTTTTTTGTTCTTTTGTTTTCCTTCTACATCAATGCTTCACACTCCACCCCAGTAAGTGGCGGAAATGCACCAAAAGCTGGTTTGCCAACCACCATTAAGTCCAAAGAAGAAGAAGTTGACAAGAGATGGGCAAGTGAAGACTCGTAAAGCATCGAGACTTCCCTCTGACTGTTTGGGAAAGGATTCAGCACTCCGAGTGTGAAAACAGCAAAATCTTGTGGTTAGTAAACCACAGAGCATTCACCACACATTCCATAGATCAACTGTTACAAGCACAAATAAATGCCTAACATTGTGTGTTTGTTTAATATCTGTCTCTGATAAATTCATTTACCCATTAAACTAAGCCATTAAATTACAGTACTTATATCAATATGATGTAAGAGAAGAATAATGTACACATATATGAATTGCATATGGCAAATATGTATTTTTTCTTAAGTAATATGTATTTTTCACATTACTGGGCATTTAAAGACGTGATTAAATAACTCTGACTGAAAATATACTCGTAAAGTAAGATCTGGGGTTCGAATATTTTGACACATAAAGTGAATTGCGCACATTACTGGCCAGAAAGTGAGGCTTTGTTTGTCACTGGTTTCGTGATTTTGCGTTAACACAAGCCTCGAATCAAGGCTTCATCTGGCACACATCACTAGTTAGCAATCCAAACTTGCTAACGATGTGGCAACACAGCATCGTAGCGGCATCTCTCATCAAGGTTTGCAAATTTACAAAGTAAACAATGATCCGAAAAACACTTTTCGCTAATTAGCACACAAAATTCCATTGGTATACTACTTCCACCGCCTCACTAGTGACGGCCGCTTTTGAAACACTGCTTCCTGAAGCTTCCGAAACGTTTACGAATCTTTTGTTTCGAATCAGTGCCTCGGAGCGCGTATCAACCTCCTCCTCCTCTTCGTCGTAGTCGTCGTCTTCTTCTTCTTTGGGTTAAATAGTGAGTTGCATACCAGCTTTTAGGTGCATATCGCCACCTCCTGTGCTGGAGTGTGAAGTGATTTCAGCCTATCTGAAAATCTACATTTTGTTCTTAAACCCACTAAATCAAGTAGGCCTGTTATAGAAATACAGTCAGTGATTTAATTGCTTAGCCTATAGTTTAAGGCACGATTTTGGAACATTCTAAAACGCTTAATGTGGCTTATACAGTCAGTACATTTACATGGACAACAATATTCCATTTTTAACACGATTAAGACAATACTCTAATCTACCAATACTCTAATCTAAGAATCTACCATGTAAACAGAGATTTTTGATTACCTTAACCCGACTAAAGTCATACTCGAAGTAAACACAAATCGAATTAAGACATGGAGTATTCTTATTTTAGCTGCATTATCCATGTGCAGTATAGACATGTACACACCTTTATTACACCGTTACCTTTGTGTAGGACTTCTCGCTGCATTTCTGCGACAGGATACACACACAGCAGTGGTAAAATGTTTGACGGCAAACAAAAAAGAATGGATTTCTGTTTGCACGTATACCATTACAATGATCAACTGCACTTAAAGCTTTCGTAAAATTAAAAATGAAACACCCCAAACTAGGGATGTTCATTTTAACCGGTTACCGGTAACCGACAGAAAGAATTTTGACTAAATAATACAATCAGTTAAACGGTTTAAAAGGTATTTTTTCAGTAATTACCAAAATATTTTAAAACGTTTTCTGGATGGTTAAAATAAAATGAAATTGCCTTTTTGAGAGAAAATCGCGTAGGCCTATAACGTTAAGTCGCATTTTATTATTATGTAATAAATTCAGCCACCACTAGGGGCCACTGGTGAACTTCTCAAATTAGTACCTACTGCCACCACCTTTAATGCAAACCCGGTC